>NC_089315.1:10000531-10244433 GCF_036669915.1 Pocillopora verrucosa | reverse complement strand
CTACATGGAATCCTTTTGGTAATTTGGACAGTAGCTACATGGAGACTCTTTATTTCTCCGAACTTTTGCCTCTAGTAAGGTCGAACAGAACGTGAATGACCGCGAGTCCCCCCCCCAAAGCTATCGGCGTTGTGTCATGGTTTGTATTGTCCGGTTTCGTTTCCATGTTTTGCGTGACATCTTGCGGCGGAGTTTTTAGTAGGTTCTTTTGTCACGTTTACAGAAATGTTTTCTTTGTTAAGCCTGGACTTCAAGTTACCTCTGATTACCTTCTTCTTGTTGATTACGGCCTAAGACCGCAAGAAGGGAAAGATAAGCGCGCTTTTGCAGAGTTGCCTCGTATGCTAATCGCTCAGTGGGTAATTACTAATTAGTTTGATTTGTTCATAACTTGTTTGAACAATTGACTTCACATTTATCGACACCAACTGAATACTCGAATGGATTTTGCACCTTTCAGTGACTAATGGAAAACACGCCAAGGGTGAAATTTTAGTTTTGGTCTTAAAAACGGCCCCTCTTTTGGTCCCACAATCCTTACCATCAAACGCGTAAAAATCCTTGATAGTCATTTACTTTCCCCTGAGCATGAAACGTTTTCAGAAATAACATCATAGTAACGCTTCCTATCGTTAATGATTTTGGCGTGCGGTAAGGGGGGTCCTTTCGCTTTCAATTGAAATAATATAAGACGTAGGAAGTAAAATCAAAACTAACGAAATCCTTAAAGATACTATTTTCATTTCCGCGGTTTAAGGACTTCGGTAGGAATCGGCATGGGTGTCGTTTCAAATATCACGGTAACCTAAACCCAAAGATGTCCGTGGATAAATTGCCTTGCGATTAGATTTAGAGATCATTTCGATATTCCCAGATGAATATTAGGAAAAAGGATTGAACGTCATTTGAATTGTACTTGAAGATATTGTGCCTCGCATGATTATTACTGATCCGATCATAATCGAGAGTCTTGACCAGCACAGCCTGAGTGCAACTTGTTAAGAACTGTACGCACATTAGTATGAAAAATCGAGATATTTCTTCCTTTCGTTTTCGATCTGTCGCGGTCAACGATGAAACTGGCCAAGTACACGGAATGATTGGAGTGACGCAAATAATTGTTGGGGATGAGGGTGCTTGCAGAATGGTGATTGTCTTGCTTGGCCTGACGTAGTAATTTTTTAAAATTTCCTTGACTTCCTTAACATCGGTGCCGTACATCCTGAAGGAACGAGATTATTTGATTTATTTTTCGCATTTTAGCCTGATTTGTATTTTAAACCTCTCCCGCCCGTTTGATCTCAATAGTTCCAATACATCTAGTAGATACAATATCTGCCCAGTGTTTGTCATACATTGCTTATAATTTTAGGCCTGAGGATTAAGGTTTAAATCTAACTTCTTCTCTGCTTCACAATTTATTTACGTTGAAGGCAAAAATCACTCGTGGCCTCTCCTGGAAGTGTAAGGGTGTTACGGAGTTCTTATGTACTTCTAATGATTTACATGCTTCTATACTTGTAGTCAGCGGGTGCTGTACGCTTACCAAAAAGATGATGACCAGGATGATGGCGAGCCTAGCCCGCTACCCATCCCAGGATCCTTCAGTGGCAGAGTACCACAAATCGTTGAGTTGGCAACGGTAGGCTGTTAGTAGAATAATCAATAGGTCGTGCAGGGGATTTAGTAATTCTGGTAGGAACGCAAACTATCGACTATTGTCTCGAATTACGACTTATGATTGCGCATGAAAAGAGCGAACTCACACAGAGTAGCTTTCGAAGCTAACTTTGAGAGATAGGTCATGAGGTTCAATTTGTGAATCAATTATATTTATCGCATGAGCCCTGACAAACTTTCAATTAAAACTAGGTTTCAGAAAAATAAAGTGCGATTTCCAGTCGAGGTACAGATAAGATACCGCAGCTTTATCGTATCGCGACTAGGGAAACGCCCGTTCCCATAAAGCAGCGAATTAAATTTTTCCAATTGGATCCTGAATGACTTGAGTTCTGGGTTTTTTTTTTTTTTGGCAGAAAGGACATCATTTCTTCCAGAGACGCATGGAGAGCCTTCACAGCTGCGTCTTCAAATGCAGTTTCTTTGGTGCACCTTTCGTGGCCCTAACGGATCATGAAGGAATACAGTGCTTGTTCAACCAAAAATTGGTGAGAGCTTTGTTATTCGTAACACAGCGATTTTGTGACTGAGTCACAGTTTCCAAATTTTTGTAGTTGACGTTTAAATGCAGGGGGAAAAACGCTTCTACTCTTTCTTCAAAGGTGTCCCCCTAGCAAGATGGCTTTCTTGTCTCCTTTTGTTCCTCATCTTCGGCGTCGTGTTCTTCCATTCGTTGAATTCACGTCAAAACGTTTGGTTAACGGTGGGCGAAATGATGTATTACTGAATAACAAACAGTTACCTGACATTTGAAAGAAGATTACCCGAGACTACAGAGGCAATTCTGCTTATCTGTACCATTTGCCTCAATGGGCTTGATGCTGCTAGTTAAAAATTTATTGATATGTAGATGATATAGACAGTCAGAGGAATATTCGAAAAAAATCGAACTGAACCTCTAGGATTTAAATGTGACTTTTCTCTCGAGGCGCAACAGTTGGGTTTCCCCAAGTTGAAGACAATATTTTTTTTGTGTCAATTTTCTTCTCTAGGTAGAAAAAGAACCTGGATTTGGAAATTTCCGTTTTAATCAAAGCCTTTTGGGGGACATGTACCTTCCATGTTTTCTAACGGCGAACGACACAGTCAACAGAAGGGATTTCTGATCGCAGTTTCACAAAATATGCTGCGAATGGGGAGACTCATACCCAACATCATGGACATTATGCCGGAACATTTGATAAAATGGAATTTCAAAGAGGGTAAGAACAAATGTATTTCTGACACTCCCAGGGGAAAGGAGCTTGAGTCAGAAAAGAGAGGTTAAGCAAAAACCAAAATAATCACAAAGGCCAATTCGAACAAAGCTGAGAATTTCAAAGAGCCAATGAGCACCTTGAGTAAATTTGTGCACACGGCCTTGAGTGCTTCAGAACGTGAACGACCAAGTCGCTATTGGTGTACGTCTTTCGTGTAACTGATTTACAGGGTAGCGGAAGTTTTATTGACCAATCATAGGACGTAGAGATACAAACCAATGCAATCCAGTTACTTATACACTCGGTCGAAATACCCTTAGAGCGTTATCTGAAGCGTCCTCTTTGATTCGTTCTTAGGGACCAGTCGTTATTTATCACGAGGGGGGTGTTGATTTTGGGGTGATCACATGATTTTCAGGGGGAACGGAGAGGGGATCAGTCAGGGATCAGTGTAAAGGGGGGACAATAGAAAATTAATTTCCAGCTAACTGCCAGTGGGGGGGAGGGGGGTGGGGGTCAGGTAAATTTTATCGAGACACCAAAAATCCTCCAAACCCCCCTCCTCAGGATATCTTACATTACATTGCTCATGGTACATAACTTGCTCACAATTCAATCGAGAGATAGAATATGCCGCCAACTTCCAAACATAACCACCATGATGCAGTATACCATCTTTACTTGATTGCAAAGATATATTTTCTTATCTTTCTGAATCTGCTAGTGTTGCCACCTTATCTAATTAGAATAAGCTGCAAAACGTGTTTGAATATATCACTGCACGAGCTAAATTTTCAATTTTTTTTTCGTAATTTCGTAATTTCATAATTTAATTTCCTTTCAGGTATGGGAAATCCAAGTCAGGAGGAATGGGAGGAAAGAATTCTTCACCTTTCCATGGACGTGCTGAGTGAAAGTATGCTTGGAATACGACTGAGTGGACACAGCTTTTTGCAGTGGAGATTTGAAGTTCTTAAAGAGGAGAAGTAAGAAGCCTTGAAACAAATTTTCGATTGAAGCGAGTGATCAATTTTTTTTTAGTCCTCAGTGGAGATATGTTTCTGAATGTGATATTTGTGACGTCGAACCGCGTTCACTATTTCGATGAACTTAGCCTGTTCTGTTTGAAACACAGGTCTATTATTACACATGCCATAACAATTACTGCAATGGCCTAGCTACAAGTAAAGGGAGTCCTAGCTTGCATTCAACCTCCCCCCCCCCCCGCCCCCCGCACCCTTCTTCATCAAGGAAAAAAAGTAGAAAAAACACTGGCCCGAGATGCTCTTCAAATACCAGTAGTGTGCATGCTAGTGCTAGTGCTAGTGCTACTTTAGGATCCCCTTCAATGGAAACCCCCCCCCCCTCCCCCGCCAACCTCCCGTTCTACAATACACTAATAATTTTACAGTCCTCGATTGTGGAGATGTGGAGGGAAAACGTTAACTACATTTTTATTGGAGGTGAATGACTGATAATGACTGGCCTTCTAACTTTATCAACCTTTAATAACTGCAGTTTACTTGCAAATCAACCTAGTTTCTCACAATTCCCGCTGACGCAGCATGACAGTTTCATGAAAGACAAATAGCCTCGTTCAGGGGACTGACTGACTGACTGAAGGGGGTAAGTTTGTGAAGAAGCTGTGGTGCTGCGACGGTAGGAGAGTATACCAGGGTAATTAAGTATTATCAACTGAGCTGATAACGTAAATTGGCCACCGTAAAGAGTTATTGAGAAATAATGTAAATTGAAATGTAAACATGTTTACAGGACGTGCTTCGGGAAACCATCTGGGAAATACAAGAAAGCCCTTCACGCATTCAACCACTTGAAAGACGCCATAGCAAATGCTCCTGATATTGATCCAGTCTTAAAGGAGGCAGCTAATCACGGTCTGACAGAGGATGAGGCGGTGTTGGAGATTCTGTGGATGTTGAAGTAAGTTGCCACTTCCTTGTTATGAAGCGACTCTATAGCTAGCCTACATAGCAGAAGTATTTCGAGTGTTGAACCTGCCATGTTGGATGATGAGAGCGCGTAAAGCCTAGGTTGGAGGGAATAAAGAAATGTACTGGGGAGGTGGTAGTGAAGTGGTCATTTGCGCCTACCCATTCAATATGGTGACCTAATTACTTGATTGGAAGAGTTAGTTCTCACTTGATTAATAAAAAAGAACGATGGGAATGGTAAACTAGATTACAGTAAAGCAGCTTCAGTTGGTAAAGCCCAACATTGGCCTAACATTGGCAGCCACAGCAATTATGGTAGGGAGTAATCCCTCTTGGCAAAATTTCTGTTTGCCCTGATAGGCTGCAGTATTTACGACACACGATCGAGAAGCGCTTCAAATTACTTAAATTACTTGCAATGTCTTTGCAGCTTTAATGCCGCCCCTGGTACAGGAGCAGCTATGCGGTCAGGAGCTGCGCGCTTGTCCATCATGTCCTGTGAGGAACGAAATGAACTGAAGAAGGAGATCCGAGAATGCCTGGGACCCATAGGACTGAATCTTAAAACACTCCATAAGATGAAGAAGTTGGATAATTTAGTTTGCGAGGTAAATGTTTCTGGAATAATCGCTGTACCCAGTCGAAGAGACGTATGTGGTTTGCCACGTTCTTAAATATTACGCTAAACTTTGAAACGCGTTGTAATTACTAGCAGCTTGAAATATTGACCTCGTCTGCTCTCATCTACAGAGCGACTGCTGCAAAAGGTCTATTTCGGTTTTACCGACCATCAGACTTCCAATAGTAACTACGCTGTACTGTAGGTAGCTCTACTTTGCAACATCTTTCAAGGGAACTGGCATTTTAAATGATGTGCTTCTTTCCTTTTCCTTGAGAACCAAAAAGAGGAGAAAAAAATTTCCAGCTTTATTGTTTTGGCGATTCATAGTCAAGGTGTTTTGGTGCGCTGAACGTTCGAATTTTAGTCTACCTGCCATTTTGCCCTTGACTATACCAAGAGGCTATTTTTCAGATATGAAAAGAGGAAGTTACTATCAGAATGAAAAAGGCCAATAGGAACGTTGTCCTATTACCCAAGGAAAACGTAATAGTTTGTGTGGAAAAAAAAGTGCTTTTTCTTGAGGAACCCTTTCAGTTTACCGAAAAATGTTTCTTGTAACAGGAGGATAGTTTTCGTCAGCCCTCGTTTAATTCTTAGTGTTTCATACGACTTGTTGTTGTCGTTTTCTTATAACTGTTTTAGTTGTTTGTTTGTTTTTTCAACAAATTTCCCATTGCCTCGGCTTTTCGTTTAGTTATATTTCCTTTTTTCTTCCAGATTCTCAGGATGTATCCACCAGTGGCGTTGTATTTTGGAGTCGCCAGGTAAGCTTTACTCCTACACCTATGAACTCCAGCAATGATCGAAAACATTTAACCAAATATAACGCACAAACCTTTCCGGTCTTACCAGCAGCCATATTCACCCGCTCTTTAACTGGTATCGTCATATGATCTCTTTCTCTGACTGGCATGCCAACTAACATATCTCAATACCTTTTCTATTTGTCTACCATTTTCAGGAGAGCATTCTTCGTCAAGTCTTCTTCTGGTGTTTACAAAATTGACAAGGGGCAAAAAGTTGTAGGAAATTGTCATCTGGCTCAAAGAGATCCCAAGGTTTTTGGTATTTCTGGCTGCAAGAGTGTAAACGAGTTTGATCCCAGCAGGTTTAACGTCAAGGTAAGTGTGCTAAGGAATAATCCTCTATTTAGTGAGCAGTTAGCATGTTTCAGGCTTTCAGCTGATAAATGGGCAGCGCCGGATGGTGAAAGCAAAGCGAAAAGCTTCTCACGACCCTACCTTATTCTTGCCACGATGACCCTCTTGAGACTTTGGGAAAAAACACCTGAAATGCTCGTAAATCGCTAGCTTCCGGCTCGTAATGTACAGACTCCCTTCGTCGGTTGTTGCATAAACAGATGAAAATGCTTCTTTTTCACCAAAATGCAACACAGTAAAACAACATAGTGTTCAGATTAGGTGGCTCAATATTTGTTCTAGGGCTTCAAAAGATATGTGCTTTGTTTTAGGGTCTTAAGTCCAAGCTGATCTGTACCCACGGTCCATTGTCTGACCCACCCTCCCCTGAAAACCATAAGTGCACAGGGACGGTAAGTCACTTGATTCCAATTATCTAATATTTCTAGGAAGTGTGATGTTGCATGGAACTAGCTGTAGTTTGTGTTGACTGCCGGCCAGAATGACAAATGTACTTATTACTTGAAAGCTGATGTTTCTCCGTCATTGACACCAGTACTTTGGTTATCCTCTTAAGATCTCCCTATTAGTACTTGGGATGACATACAAACACTCTTCAACTGAGTGTCGAAAGCAATGCGGGATTAGTCTTTGCTCTGGAACTTGAGTCGTTCCTTGAGATATCTTCCCTTATTGCGATGAACAGTTTGGATTACTTTTGTTAAGGTTTTACAACATTCAATGAAAACGCGCTCCTGTCTTGTTTGACTAATTACATCTCAGTCACATTCGATTAACCTCTCTAACTCCCAGATCACATTTGTAATTCTCGTTATTGTCAACCATACAGTTCTCATAATGTTAGTTCAGTTGTATCGACATTGTAGGGAGAAATTCTGTCTTGGTCACTCATGGGAGTTAAAGGGTTAAATTATTTGATACGAAGTGGGTTCGACAATGGTTTTGTTTTTTTTTTGTTTTTGTTTTTTTTCACGGTTCACTTCTCAGTGTACCTTGAGAGACTAGAGAATGCTATTTCAGCATTAGATGCAGAAAATTCTCTTGATGATTTAGACCATTACTTACACGTCTTGATTTCTTTTAGAACGTTGGATACGTGACGCTCAAGTGTTTCGTTTTGTACTTGATCATGTTCTGCGACTGGAGTTTGGAAGAAAAACCATTCTGGACCGACAAATCGTAAGAGTTTCTTCATCTTGAAATGTTTGTGTGACTTAGTATTTTGAAGTAAACAGAATTAGAAATAGAAAGTAATTTAGAAATTATCAGTTGAGAGTTAACATGAAAAATTTGGGGCGTACCGGATTTTTTTATCTGGAAGATTAATTAATTTGCTTCTTTCCTTTTAAATTTTGCTGGTTTATTTGCAACAAAGTGCTTTGTCAGTAGCTTTATCATTTGGGCTTTTTTTCAGACTCCTTCGTTATGGAAATCCAGATGAGCCCATCCGACTAAAATATTTCAAGTATACTAGAGACAAGGTATTAACAGTTTAATTCGTCATACGCTTGCAATCTGTTTGTACAGGACTTGATTCGCGATATTTCGAGTTTTTTTAATTGTGAGGGAGGCATACTAGAGAAGCCGGATGAGAAATAAATCTCTTTCTTTTGAAAAACAAATACCAAGAGGCACGAATACTCCAAATATTGACTAGGGGAGTTAGGAATGGAACAGATTGTAACGCTTTACGATTAAGTATTTGGTGAACTGTTGGTATCTTAGCAACTGCGCACCTACCTTCCTCTAACCCAACAACAGTCAACTGATAATAAGTTAGGGTTAATAATGGGTTAGGGAAGGGGTAGGTGCGCAGTTGTTCAGATATTGACATTGATCCGAGTATCTCAAGAACTAAACCAAAGCAAGGACGTAAGTCAATCTGAAATATCACTTGGAGCCAGTGAGATCTTAAAGTAAAGGCATGAAGACTGTATGAAACGTGAGGAAATGCATGTGGTCAAGTCGCTGCTAGTTGTAGTTTGAATCTGGTAGGTTTAAAAAAAGTTGGCGCGAGTGTTTAGACCAATCCTAGAGCGAAGAGAAGTAAAAACAAAGCCATCCCAGATTACTTTTGACACTCACTAAAAAAATTGAAGTTGAAAGCTCAACAACGCCGTAGAACCACTTTTTAAAATTGTTATTGTTTTTAATTTCCAGGAAGAGTTGCTGCTGCCTGATCAACCTGACAGTAGCAGCAGCAGCGATGAAGATTTGAACGATGGTCCCGCCGGCGACTGTGAGTGTCCTGTGGAAGAACCCGACGCACAAGGAAACTGCCCACTTTGACAAGACAATTGGAATGTTTCAAGTTATTTTGGTAGTTGTTGTCTTGATATCGCGCACAGCACAGGACATTTAACTTGGAAGTTAAACTAAAACCATCCCTGCTTTCTGAGACTTAACCCCAAAGGGAGACAAAGAGCACGTTTTTACCACCCTCCATTGTAATTTGTTAACGTGTAAGAAAGTTGCTTGGACAGAGAGCCTATCAAGGAATTTTTATAGAGGAGATTGTGGGGAAGCATGCGTCAATAAAGTAAGACCGTTAATTGAAGTTGTAAAGGATAAGTCGTCACCGTTGGTTAAGAAAGTCTATTCGTGGTACATGTAGTAAGCATTAAGCTTATACATTGAATTTTGGCTCTGACTCTTCTGGCCTGGGGAAAGTGTGGGTTCTTGAATGGTAATTATATTTAGTGATATTTACTAATTCAACGACTTGCTAACGCGTATATTTTCGTATCAATTCCCATCAGAATAATCTCAGTAGTCTAGATTTCTACTTATTGAAACAAATAAATTTATGGTAGGGAATTTTATAAAATTTACTTCAAAAGATAAACAGAATAGTTTTTCTATTGTTGGTTCAGCCAACCTTCGTCTGCTATTCAACTCCGTCTTGTATGTTTTCATGCTTTCATTACGCCTTTAACCCTTTAACTCCCAGAAGTGATCAACATGAAACTTCTCCCTATAATATCCATACATTTATCAGCTAACAGGTGATGAGAATAGAAGCTGCTATCTTGATCTAGCACCAAGTTCTCATAACTAATTTACAAAGAAATGGGTAGCAGCTAGAGGGGAGAACTAACAATCAGATCTTGGGAGTAAAAGGGTTAATTTACGTCATTTAAACAAAATTTGTCATGAGTTACGCACTTGTTATGTAGATACTAAATACCACATATCTGGTACATCTCTGTCTCCAGATTTGTGATCTTTTATTCAGGTTAATTTCTTGAAAAGTATGTTGTGAAAAATAATAACAGGTTAGAACAGTTTTCAGTTGAGTTTCAAAAAAGCAAAACCAAAGTAAATCACAACAGCCAGTCAGAGCTACGCTCGACATCTTCGTTAGCCCATGACAACTCAAACAAGGACAGGCAAACTGCATAAAAAATTTGGGAAAACGCGAGTGACCAAATAACGAATTGTGTAAGTTTTGAATCCGACCAGTTGAGACAGTGGTGCGAGTTTTCTGGATCATTCACAGAGCGAAGTTATGCAAAACCAAAGCAATCAAGAATTACCTTCGAGACTCAATTAAAAGCTGCACTAATGAAGAGTTTTCTACTTTGGTATTGTTCAAACCGACAAACTCTCGTTTGCTATGAGTCAAAGATCTCCAGCAATAACTTTGTTTACGCTTGACGACAATTAGAAAGGTAACGGAAGTCAAAGAGTGCTTTTTACTTTAACGTCACCAAACCAAGTCCAAATGAATCAAAGCAGCCAAACATGACAAAGGTCAACTTACCACTGAGCGAGTGCCAATTTACAGGCGCTGTTTTCCTGGAATTATCTGAGCCAAGCATCACGGTTGATCATTACCTACTTCAGAAGCAAACGAATATGCCACTTCCCATGGTTTAGATCTCATCTCACAAACAGGTCAAAAATCACATCAGTCGGAGATGATCAGTCTGTAGCTACTGAAGTCCCCCTTGGGGTACCTCTTCCTGGGACCACAACTCTTTTTAATTCATATAAATGATCTCCCAGACTGTCAGCTGCCAAAATGTTATTATTCTGTACGCCGACGATACTGAGATTTATTACTCATCCAAAAACCTTAGTCACCTTGAACAACATATCAATGATGACTTGGGATCAGTGTCAGAAAGGTTCTCCAGAAATCCCTTTATTCTTAACTTATCGAAATGTAGTTTTGTCATCTTTGGAAGTCCACAAAAGCTAAAACGAATTCAGGAAATTTCGATTCAAAGCAACAGCTCAAGAATACCACATGGTCACAATCATTTTGATATATTCTTTGACAATACCTAGAATAGAGTGCCAATAAGAAACTTCCTGAAACACATGGAGGAAATTCAGAAGTTAAGAAAACTAATAACTCACCCTCTTTGCATAAACTAATCCAAGTAAGATTCTTCAATTGTTTTTCGTTTTTTTATTCGATAGATATCAAATTCAAACCCTGACCATTCCGGAGATCTTCATCTCGCCAAGTTTCTCTTAGAAAGTGTTCAGTCATCTTTTGGAAATCAGCCATATTTATTCTTTAGTTTTTTCCCAGGCTTCTTGTAATTGATATATTACTTAATATTCAAAACCTGTGGATTACACCGAAAATAACAGAAGCCGAATGTACACGAATAACACGAATAAATAGATTAGGATGTGAAAGATAAATATATGAATGAGGAAGTATGTTGTAATTGATTATCAGTAAGTACTACGTAAGTAAAAAGATGGAGAACAAAACAAGTCCTAACATACTGTTTGGAGATAGCTCTTCTAAGGCAACTGCAACCAAATATTAGCGGAAATCGTTCTCTCGGTTGTGGTAGATTTTAAAGTTGAAGTGATGACTTTAAAGTTTAACATGGGCTATGCTGTCACTGGTGAGAAATGTCGGGTCGATACAAACAATAACAAAAATTTCTATGCATCAAAATAAGCAATTATTTGAGTATAAATACCTTCAGATAATATCTCGCACGTTTCGTTCGGTATCTTCACTTTCGTTTATCTGAAAACACTGCGGCAATCTTGACTTGTTATCATAACTGAAATGAAGCATGGAAAGAAATCCACAAATACATCACATCATTTAAGTAAACTTGCCTCTTATTTATCTTACGCTGAGTGCAAAGTCGAATAAACAGTTGATTATTTTCATATCTAACCTTTTAATTGCCGAGCAATTGCTTCCCAAACCGCTCAATGTTTTGGGACGTACCAGCATCGTGAAGCTTCAAGAAGAAATTCTACGCTTAGCTTCTGGTATTGACTACATAAACTTCAACTTTTACTGTGGCAGGCTAGAACTCAAGATCACCATGATTCGACGACAGCGCTATCGGGTTACCGAGCGGTAAGTGCAATTAATGACAACTCGCTCAGCCTTGTTGTAAGGGTAGAGCTATTACGAGAACGGTCTAAATTAACCCTAGAAAACGTTAGTCACTTAAATCGTGTTGTTTGATATTTCCAGATTTTTACTCTTTACCATACCTGCTTCATTATGAAGGTTAAAATTGGGACATAACAAGGAATAAGGAAGCCCCGATCTTAAATGTAATTGACGTGAGACTGGAGTTGAGATTAAGCGTTACTCAAATCTTGAGCTTAGAGAAAGTCAGAAACATTTATGAGAACTGCTATGACTAGTGTTGAAGGTTACACTTCAAAAATATCCGACATGCAACGTTTAGAAGACGTTTGACTTTCTTTGCAACCATACAACGAAAATTATCCTCTTAACTGATGTATGTTACATCCTTGCAGCTCCTTCTGGTAACGTAAAGAATTTAATTGTAGGTATCTGTTCTCTGAAGGGCTTAGGATTTTCCTTCTGTTTGGTTTGTTTTAAAATGACGAAATGAACAATTTAATTCCCAGCTAAGATTATTAAATTGTTTGAGGTGGAGGTTCGCCAAAGAGAAGCGTAACTCTATATCCACTGTTGACATTCATGGCTTCAAATTCCTTTGCGTTAAATTTCTTCGTTGCCTTTGTAGACACGTATACAAACGATAGTTCATGCTGTCGCCCAAATGTTATCAGGGACGACAACTTTTAGAGATTGTAGTGGTTGAAGATATCGGCCAATGGGTCAAACGTGAAATACGAAAGTAGTCACTTAAAGGTGAACACGTCGTTTTAGAAAATACTATTCTCATAGAATCACAAAACGAATCTTCAATTTACACTAGAAAACCGGAAATAAAAATATCTTAGAGAAAAGTCGTTAGTTGCTAAACGGTATACCATAATATTTTGGTTTCCTTGTATGGAATTGTTTCAGTAGCCCCCTTTCTCGCAAAAGCCCAACCCGTCTGACCAATCCGTCACTCTAACGAGTTAATTGAAACTACGCCACTCAGAAATGAGTTACAAAGCTACAAAACAGCAATGCTAAAGCATGTTCCTGTGCCAATTTCTCAGTGTCAATCTCTCTATTGAATTTTAGTAGTTATCGTGCCAGGGTGAGCTAAGACAGGCAATTAAAGCCAGATATTGATAGATTTAGCTGATTTGTTGTTACAAGCCGTTTCAAATATTACTTGGTTGTTTAGACAATTGAACAAACACTTGACGTTTTATCAATCACTTTATATCACAATTTTGTTACAAGCCGACATCTGCTGTCCCACTTCCTTACATTCACTTGTTAGGACGTCTGCTTATTTAAAGCGAATTTGATTGCAATCACCAAAAACCTCTCAGTTGCAATAAAAAGAATTCCAGAGTTGATCTTTATTTTTTTAACTTCTATCATTACTTATCTTTGAAGATTTTATTGGATTTTAAAATCATTTTGTACTTGTTGGGTCATTTCAGTATGAAAAGGAATGAGACTTAGTTTGGGAATTATAGAGAAAACCTATAGTAAAATTAATCAACAGGCATTGCTATAGCTTTCTCTCACCCCAAAAAGTGCCACCTCATATTTTCGATGCAGAGATGGCGGACAGTTAAAAGGCCAGGGAATTATTATTTTTTTTAATGTGAAGAGAAACCAACTATTATTTCAGGTAATTTAGTGTTAACAACTGGGTTGAAAACGTAAATTAGCCACCGTAAAGGGTAAAAAAGCTGACGTTTCGAGCGTTAGCCCTTCGCCAATCGCTCTGACGAACACAGGACGTGGCAGAAACATGTTAAACCGTTCCGGAAACACGACGGATAACCTGTGTTTCCGATACCGGTTTCGTGACGTTTTCTCGCGTTTCCGTTGCTGCGTATACAACGGAACCGGACCACTTTTA
Organism: Pocillopora verrucosa; assembly: GCF_036669915.1. NCBI lineage: Eukaryota > Metazoa > Cnidaria > Anthozoa > Scleractinia > Pocilloporidae > Pocillopora > Pocillopora verrucosa. Next base: position 10,230,579 of record NC_089315.1, on the reverse strand, counting down.
CGTAAACATAACGGAAACATGGAGTTGCATGTTTCCGCCACGTTTCAGAAATACGGAAACGTGTGATTTCGTCCTGTGGAAGGGCTAACGCTCGAAACGTCAGCTTTTTTACCCTTTACGGTGGCCAATTTACGTTTTCAACCCAGTTGTTAACACTAAATTACCTGCTATACTCTCCCACCGACGCAGCACCACAGTTTCTTTAGAAACTTACCCCTTTATTCAACTATTATTTCGTTGGAAAAACTAATTCAAGTGAGAAAAACATCATTTTCCAACATGTTTTTTCACAGAAGATCCCTAAAATACATTTATTACTGAAACTCAAGATAATAAGCGATGTTTCGCCCTTAACAACCAAACGGATTCAATAACGCCTCCTTCACCCACCTCCGTAGTTAACGATGTTTGCATTCTGCGTCTCTGTAAGTTACTAATTACTCCAGATAATGAATTTGTGCAATACGTGGATCATCAATACTATTGTAAACATCCTTTGCTGTGACTACATCTCGTCATTAACACGTCTATAATCATGCAAATTTCTGTGATCAGCCACTCAAGCGTGTTACTGACGTTCCTACTGATAAACACAGTGCACCAGCCGCTGATGTAACCCTCAGGATAAATAGTTCTAATCGAAACCGCGCGGAAAATGTGCAGTCAACAGTGAGCCACTACAAAATTAAACAGGTTTAAACTACAGGTACGTGCGTCATCCTTATGCAAAACAGCGAGACGGAATTTTCGGTCCCTAGTGTGAAGTGTATTTGTTATGCTCAGTCGACTATGCATAATCACAAGCTAATGGCCATCAGAGAAGGACTCGTTCAAAAAGTCATTTGACGAGTGGGTGTTCTGATTTCGCTTTATAGCCTCGAAGAGCCAGAGTCGACTACAACAGCAATGCAGGTGTCGCCTGAAACCCAAGAGAAAGAAGTTCCCGGAAAATATGGGTTGAAGTTCTTCCACGTTGTCGAGTTGGTCATGGTGAGTTGAGTACAAGTATCCGTAGAAACTACCAGTGAATGTAAATTTTTTGTCGCTCCCGTCTAGAATAAAGCAAAGGAATCGTAACTTAATACATTCTTTGACAAAACCTAAAATTGAGTGCCAATAAGACACGTCTTCTTTGCCAAATACCCATTGCTGTTTACAAAGCATAAGTTCCTTCGTACAAGTCTACAAAATAGAAGTCAAATGTGTATTTAACTTCTTTGAACCTTCAAAAATTTAATGAATATTCTCGAGAGAGTTTGGTTAAAGCAGACAATTTTGGGTTTATATATGAAGTTAAAGTTATTGATCTCTTCGTAAATTAGCCAGTGATGTTGTGTAATCAGATTTTGAAATCCTGCAATTGTTGTCTAGAAGCCGAGTGACTACAGTCAGAAATTTATTAAGAAGTGACTCTGTTACAAAACGTACTAAGCGCTCTATTTGCGACGCTCTCTCTTAAAAATTTTCTGTGTAAGTTTTCAAATTCTGGTCGAAAGTTTTCAAGTTCTGAAGTTAATCAATTAAGCACGAAAGAGAGGCATCGAACTCTTCAAAGTACTTGTTATAAAGTAAACTCAAGAAATCATAACTTGTCATAGTTTTACAAAGTCTTGTTTTAGGACTTTTAATTTACAATTTAATTGCGTTACTCATCGCAAACTTAAAATTTTATTAGAACAATTACACAAGGAATCAAACCTTGTATTGTGAAATGTCTGACTGCGAGGTAGTGTTATATTAATGGTGTACATAAATGGTGCAAATAGATCAATGATCTGACTGCAAACTGAGGTTTGTACATAGTAACGACACGCATTATGACTGACACTGTCAGTCGTTTTACGTTCGGATGGTAACCTTAAAAAAATCTTTGATCGCCTGAGTCTTTAATTGTTTACTCTGTCTTTTTTCTCACGAAGCTGATAATGGTGCAACTTGAAGACAGTGACACCAAACAAATGTCTGTGTTGCCAAGTTTCGTTTCATTTCGTTCTGATTCTCCTTTGATGTTAATGGCACTTGAAGTAAAAGTAATTTGCGTCGCTTTGTGTCTGGTTAGAGCAAGCAATATGGGCTACATGCACTTGGGCCTTCAATCACGCGCAAAAGAAAACAAAGTTAGAAACATTAACACGGATATGCCAAAAGGAAATTGGACCAAAATATTTTTAAAACTGACGTGAAATTAACTCAAGACGTTTCAAGGCGGTGCAATTAATAAGGCCAAAGAGACTTTGGCGAAAAGTTGTAGCCTAAAATGTGTAACGAGATGTCGAGTCCGACCAGCCACAAGCTATTTTTTTACAAGAATTAGTAAGTCATGTCACGAAAACAACTGAACAGCAAAACACGACACACGCAAGGCCTCGAGAAAAAGTTCGCATGGCAACCGCTACACAGGATAAAAACAAGTCATTATCTCATTAGCTCCACTACTTTGGCTTTTTACAAAGGTAAAAGCGAAACAGTGGGATCATTAACGTGATGGTGACGTGAAGGTCTCCTGCTTGATCAGTCAACAATGGAAAACGAATATTGAAAAGCGATCTTTGCAGTAATGAACACCACTTAAGCAGTAGTGAGAATAAGGCCTGAAAAAAAATTCAGGTCTGTATGGGATTTGAACCCATCACCTTTGTGTTACCCGCGGTGCGGAGCTAACAAGCTAATTGAGAGCTGATCATTGTGTTTGTTCATAATAAACCCATAGTTTAAGAAATGGATATGAAAACGATCTTAGCAGTAATGAACACAACTTAATTATTACTTACATCATTTTCATATATTTATAATTATTAATTCATCACTTCACGGCCGGGTTTATTTCGAACCGACAAAACGACTCGCTCCCAGTCGGTTTGTGAGCTCAGATGGTAGACCACTGCACCCGTATCGCAAAGGTCATGGGTTCAAATCCCACTCGGGTCTGATTTTTTTCAGGCCCTATTTTCACTACCTCTTAGATTGTGTTGATTACTGCGAAGATCGCTTTCATATTCAATTCTTAAATCGCAATTCACGTGCATGATTTTCATACACTCACAGTCAACAATGAAAAAGATTTGCTATGTTTTGTTCTCACTTACTCAACTAGGGACCAAACTAAACCTTTACCTCGTCGCAATGTTGTTCAGTGTTGCCTTTGGCTCTCTATTCTGCGAGAAGTTTTAGAGATATATTGAACAAAATTTATTCTGTTTTGTTGCTTTTTAACTAGTTGAATATGGAATTAACTGCCTTTAAAAAGTTTCAAGATTTGGTCACTGTATTTTTTTCTTAATCGAGTAGAACGGCCACGGATACTTCTATAAGAGAAGAGACAAGTACAAGTGCTCCGTATTTAAGGTCAACATGGGCATCAGAGGTATCCACATATGCGATAGGAAGGGAATTAACATCCTCTTTAATATGGAAAAGGTCAGTAATCTCTGTTATTATCAGTACTGTATACCCAATATGATTCCAGCGATATTCATCTTGAAGTCAGAAAGAACGTCTAAAAGAGTAAATAGGTTACACATAATGCCATCAGAGAAATCCGAGAGTGAAATGCGCTTTTTGAGAACGTTCCGATATTTGAGTCTTTTTTTTTAGAGTTCCTTTAAAAGTAGAGTAGGTATATAATCATGAAATAGTCTTCTACCAACCCTGGACTAACTCCAAAGATTAGGAATAAATCTTAGAGTAAAGGAGATGTTTAAGGTTGTCAAGGATTGATTCAGTCTGGCTATGACGAGGTGGAAAAATTGAGGCTGAATGTGGTTGAACTAAAAAAAAAAACAAAAAACTGTGACTTCCTGGAGTTAAAACCATCTTAGTCCCACCATCTCTTCTCTCTCCAAAAATGGGTGAGCTCTCCACCATAGTGTGCAGTTTTACTAGCCATCAGGGAGGGGAGGGTAAAACACTTGGAGGAAAGCTGACGTCCACAAAGGGTTTTTGAGTAAGCTTTCTGATATGCGGCCGCTGCACGTAGGTTATTGTGGGAGTATATAATCCATTCATAGGTAGTAAAAAACTTGGGAGGCAACCCCCCTCATAAATCAGTGCATAAAAATGATTTTATATCATAATCACTGTTGTAGTCGCCAGGTCATGTGAAAAATTTTGCCCGCGGTTATGAATCATGTAAAGATATGAAACACCTTTTGTCCTTCGAGACATGCAAGCTTAGATTTTACATTTATCGTTAGTTTTCCGTCTTGTCTTTTTTTCCCCTAGATTTACAAAGAGCCAGCGTTCGGGCGACTGAACTATAACATCTGTCTGCTAGACGGATACACACCCTCCATGTTCGCAAATGGAATTCCTCACGAAAAACAAAAAGCGTTTCTCATGCAATTGTGCAAGATAGCTCAACAGGGTAAAATATTTGAAACAAGTGTGAAACTACTTCGAGAATATTCCACATTATGGCAAAACGCAGGTGAGAAACTTTTTATGATTTCAGTTCACTCGCCTGATTACGATGTAACCTGATCGGTTTTTGCCACTTCATTCATTATCATCACCTGAGGGTAGGGGGAGGGGTGGGAGATTGGGGGATCACATGGTTTACAAGGTGAACGAAAGGGGGATTAAAACAGCAGAAAATAAAACGGAACACAGCGGTCAAAAACTGGGCATGCGTGAGAGTTTGAAAACAACAATAGGGATTTCCGAACGGATGGATAGCATAAAGTAAGAGAGAGAAGATTAAATTCCTAACTATTCTAATGCGCAAGACAAATGAAAGAAGGATTTGGGAGAAAGATCAAATCTTGGCTTTATTTTATTGTGAGATATCCTAACTGTTTTTAACGCGGACGCTTCGGAACCTTCTTTTACCCTTGCCGTAAAGTGTACTATCCGCCATAAGCACAGACCTGTGATCGTCGCAAATATCTTGTGTGGCTCTGGTTCTTCCTTTTTTCACACATTTCCCTTGGTGTTTACCTGCAACTCCGCCATGAACACAACAAAGAATAAGTACCGCCAGCACGGCCAAGGTTACGGACGACTTCATCACGCCGCCGTGCAAAGCGTTAAAAAGAGAGTTTAAACTAACACATAGTGGGTGAAGTCCAGAACAACAGTGTGTATGCGTCTCGCCCTTAGAAACTTCAAAATTTCCCTAGCTAGAAAGTGCGAACAAACTACGTCTTCCTTTGATTCTCCATGTTTATCCATTAAAACTATGATGGATCAAATTATCCACCATAGTGCGTATATGCAATTATTTGACCACTGTGTTATGAGAGGGGGACTCTAGAAATTGAATACCTAGCAATTGCCAATGAGGAGAAGGGGAGGGGGGAGGGGCACAAGAAAATTACAGAGCTTTCAAAGGGGGGGGGGGGAGATAAGGCAGATTTTGTCGTGACACAATCAAAATCCCTTAGTGTTATTGGTATCGCAGAGGTCATGGGTTCATGTATGATTTTTATGTATTCACAGTCAGTGATAGTTGTGACTGAGTTAATTACAAACAATTCCATTCAACGGTTTCCCCTCCATGTCTTTATATCTGCAGACCCTACGCTGAAATCCACGTGGGAGCAAAGCATTATGGACCTTACATGTGACATCTTTACTGAAGCTTTCTTAGGAATCCGAGTCGATCATCAAGCAATGTTCAAATGCGTGAAAGGAAGCTGGGGGAAGCGAGGGTGTGTGATCAGCCAAATTAATTATATTGTACTTCGATCCACTGATTTATCATTTGGTATATTTTATGAAATCATAAACTCCTTCACAATAACCTAGGGTTGAGGATAATGTTAACACATTAACAATTATCTTCAACATTGAGACAGTCGTTAATGAAGCCCAACACGAAACATATAATCAATGGTGTAATCTCGAGGCAAACCAGTCTTAAGCACAATAGTATTTAAGTTTGTTGTAACAAATGCGAGCCATATTACTCATTGCTCCTCGTTGATTTCATTTTCCTGAGAGGATTCACCCGCTCAATCGCTAACTCGTAGTTTGTACATATTTGTTTTTTCACCAGTTACCCATTTTTTTCTTTGCTCATCAAAGACTTTTTTTCTTTTTTATTAGAACCCTGCGAAAAGGAATAGATGGTGCAAGCTGCTTGAAGCAGGCCTTCCGACAAAGTCCAGCTCTTGCCGATATTATCAAAATAGCCGTCGAGGCTGGAGTGACAGAGGAACAAGCTTTGATGGACGTTCTATTTATGCTCAAGTAAGACCCTGTTTGCCTACTCTCTTTTTAGGGTCAAATTTTTAGGCTCCTTAAAAGTATTCACTGTAATCTCAATTGACCACTTTGTCCTTTATTTCACTGATCGTAATTTTCACTTCTCTTTGTATCAATATTCATGTACTTGTATACACAACAAGAAACATGCAGACCCCGTTTTTGCAGACTCATGCTGCGTAAGTCCATACAAAAATTTGCTTGTTGATCTTTAAGCCTTCAATGAGCTACTAGTATCCGACTATTACATAATTATTAATTATGATAAATATTTGATAATAATCAATTATGAAATACAACGTAAACTAGCGTGGGAGTTGGGTTCCAAAGCGTTGTTGTTGTTATTCTTACTTAACAAGCACTCCGTTGACAACTGTGAATAAAACTAACCATCAAAATCGTAACTGAAACAAGTGTTTGATATTATCTTTAAAAGTAATCATGAAAAACATCTCGACACCGTCTTTTCCTTTCAGTTTCAATGCGTATGGCGGTGTATCCGGTTCTTTGAGGACCTGTATGGCCCGTTTATTCGTGCTCGAGCAGGATTACAAACAGAAAATGAAAAATGAAATGATAACAGTGTTGTCGAATCAAGCACTGTCCAAGGAGGCCCTCACAGAAATGCCGCTCCTGCACAATTTCATCTTAGAGGTACTGCGTATGCACCCACCAGTGCCAGTCTTCTTTGGACGGGCGAGGTCAGTATCGTGTCTTCCTTATTGACATCTCATCTTGATAAAACTTCATCGTTAAACTTTTATTCAGGAAAAAATAAATAAATAACTGAAAAAATATACTAAGCTACAAATACTTAGCACTGGGATTGCAATCAGCCACAGCGTTTTGAGCTAGAATTCGTGAGATAAGAGATACTTGGTAAGGGAAATCTGTCATATTAATATATTTACATCTAAAATTGCGAGAGAGAGGCCAGTCAGTAAATGGGGTTACAGGGAGTAAAAGGTCATTTCATAAATGAAAAGTGTTTTCCTTTTAATAAACCATCTTGAATGAAGTAAAAAACCCCTCCAGCAGCTTACGTAATATCTATAATCTATAATATTTACTTCTCACTTGCTGTAAAGTGCTGTGAAATGCTTTTGGAATATTGTAACCCAGCAAGGCACCAATCAACAACTCCTTGTACCTAAATGGGGATTACCTCAGCCTCTATGTCTGAGGACAAAGTTTCGTTTCTTACATTCCATGTCTTCTATTCTCAACAGAGAGGATTTCATCCTTAACTCTGACAGCGGCAAATTCATCGTAAAAAAAGACGAACTTCTTGTTGGAAATGTACGCATGGTGCACAGGGACGAAAGAATATTCGATCAGCCACACAAATTTTTACCGGCTCGATTTGAAAACAAGGTAAAGTTTTATTCTTCCTTACGATTCGAAGAGTAATGGGGACCAATGTCTTTTGGAGCAGAATCAAAGATGGAATACCTTACGAGCTATAGAAATGAAGTAGGGTAGAAGAAAATTCAGTTCTTACGGAAATACTCCAAATTGTAGAAATAACAGGTAGTAAAATTTTGTTAAAGACACCATTTGAATCAGTTGATAATTTTGTTGAGGTCCCCTTTCTTGTTCTTGTTTAATTGTAGGCCCTGATAGATCACATCATATATGGATATGGACCCTTTAATGAAGAGGCGACGCCTCAAAATCATCACTGTGCGGGACAGGTAAATACTCTAACTATGCCTTAACTAGACCTTTGACGAAAATGAGACTGAACCAGTCTTACTCGGATGTAAAAGCAAAACCAAATTAGTCAAACGGGGCCATCTTCAGACGAAAGGAAAAAATCACATAACATCAATAGAAACTTAGAGTAAATGCAGGCACACCTTCCTGAAGCGCCAGAAAACGTGCAATCTGGTAACCAGGTCTCGCTTGCTTTCAAATTACCTCAGACCGGTTGAGAAGGTGGCGCATGCTTACCTACCAATCACGTAGCGTCTCGACTGGAAACAGAGCTGGGCGAAGTAAAGCAAGTTGGAATATTTTTATTATATATTTTTCTCGCGTTACTTTTGAAATCTTTTTGTATAATCTCTTTTCCCTTTCTCTCTTGATTGTCTCCTGGTTCACGTTCTTCGTTCTCGGCTTCTTTTCTACTTTTCATCCGGCCCCTTTTAAACATGTACTTGTTTTTTTTATTTCTTTGTTTATTACATCCTTTTGCTTCTGTGTATGAATTTCATGGAAGAAAGTTTCATTGCAGGAGATCACCCTGACAGTACTAAAGGTTGCGGTGGCACACGTTGTGCTGAACTGCGAATTTGGCTTGGTGGATCAACCTGTATGGACTGGGAAAAAGTGAGTCATTTGAATATGTAAAATATTTTGCAGATTGTTTTCATTGACTCCTTGAATCTTCTGGCCAAGTATTATGCTATTTATCCACACCATTTCAATACATCATCCCACATGTGAGTGAGGACTGAGGAGAACTATCACGGCTAACCGAAAGAAGTCGTTATCCTTACGCAACGCCATATTCGTTAATTTACCAAAAAATAAATAGCAACCAAACGTGAGAATTCCTGGTAAGATCCTAAGAGTCTGGGGATATTGAAAAGAAAGCTTTCAAATCAATTTTGCTCATCCGTAAGGTTACATATGTAATTCACTGTCGGAAAACATCTCAAATGGCCAAGCAGTAACTAGTCTTCTTTGCAGCTGTTCTTCAGAGTGTCACACAAAGCTTTACCCCACCCCCGCTATTCCCCCACGAAAAGCCTTGCTTGTCATCCCAAAGAACGGCTGTGAAGAAAAGACAACAGTGCTATCCAAATAAAGAATCATAAAGAGCTTCAGCTGCTCATTTTGATTTTGATTTGTTTTTCATTTTAGATTAAGAAGAGTTGGTTGCCCAGACAAGGAGATGAAGCTTTCTTATTTCAAGTACAAGTCCTCTGAGGTGAGATATCATAATTAAGCGAAAAAGAGAGATCGAGATAAAGTATCATCATGAAGAAAAAAAAAAATCAATAAACGGAGTTCCTTGATTTTTATATTCCAATCAAAATTGGAAATTCTATGGTGTCATTTTTTGTCTTTTAGTAGATTCTCCATTGGCAAGAGATCATCAGTCTTTGTTTATTGACCAGCTTTTCCCGGTCATCATGGCTGAATAAGGGTCAGTTCTTGTTTCGCACTTTATAAAAATCCCATATTCAGCCATCGCGACCGAAAAAGTTTTGTCAAGAACGTGTATGCCTCTGCGTGCTTTATAAAACATGCCAATTCGCCAGTTGACGTTAAAAGCTTATCCTTTTCCTCTTTTTCTCGATGACTAGGTCGACGGGGGAGATGTGGCAGTTCAAGACATGACAGAATAGAATGACTGCTTTTATTATGTGTACCATTGTACGCACGTCCACCGTAGACCGTACGGGGAGGACGACCTGGTCGTTGGTCATGAAGAATGGTACAATGGTGCCGAGGTCCTCCCGGCTGACACTAGGACGGTGGAGTTTCGCTTAGCAATAGTCGTGTTTGATCGCACAAATTTGTACCAAGGACATTGAATACGTCCAGTCATCAAGTTAAATATGTGACTGATTGGTTTCAAAGTTTCAAAACCATTCAATGCGTTTTCGGTTTTGAGTTGTAATTAGCTGCGAAAGATTGTTGAGAAGGATGTTATCACAAAGTTTACGAAGTATACAGGGAACTATGAATAATGACGTTCAAGTTAGATATCTGATTGCTAGTTGCTAGAGACAAAAACCAAAGACAACAGACAACTATCACTCATCCACCAACGACGGTTTCTGCAATCTGCCACAAATAAACCCGAAATAGAAAACGCACAGAGCAAAAATTAACACCATGTTAAACTACATGCACGAAAATTATTTATACAAAGATAATTAATATCATCAAATGTCATAGCGGTACAACGCCCAGGTAAAAAAACAAGAACGGCCATATAGCAAAAAGCCCAGTTTCCTCGAAAAGATATGCCCTTGAACGATGCAAAGAGTTTTCGTTTGCAAAGATGGTAAACCTAGGCCCTGCACAATACACACAAAAAATTACCTTTCCAAGAATGAAAATTATCAATTAAAAAGATGAATATTAGTGAAAAATCACTTCGCACCCGAATTGTCATTATCCTATCCTCTTATCATTTAACCGATATTTCACAGGGGGTTTAAGCAAATGCGAGCTCACTTTTTGTGTTCTTATATATTCAGCCCCAATGTCATTATTTTCACCTTTTCTTGATATCTTTCTTTAATTTTTGAGAGTGCATGATTCTTTTTCGGTTCTCTTGCGGCAACTTTTTTATCTTTTTTTTATTTCTTATTCATCCCTTCCTCTAGGATCAAAAGGACTTGCCCAAACGAGATTCCTTGAAAAGAAATGACAGAAATATTAAACATTCCCAGTCCTAGAATAGAAATACAAATCCATTGAATATAAAAGTTGAAAATTTATTTTTTTTAACGTTTTCCTGTCTAGTTGTCGTTGTTACGTTTTTATTTGGATATATAACAGAATATGGAATATTAAACGGGTTTACCTGCTCAGCAACAAAAGATGTGGAAAAACTATGGTTGGCACTACGATGAGAAAAAAGTATAGTTACATTATATGTAACAACTCAAAACAAGTATACATGGGAAAAATTGGTTTAATCCTAATTATGTTTATCATTCACAGAAAATTACTTGCTTGCAAGGATTCGTTTACAGACGTTATTCCAGACGAAATAAATCAATCCACGTTCTTTAATTACCCGTAAAGTATCCCATGTGTGTTAACTTTTGCGTTTCAAATGAGCTATACAGAGCATTTTTCAGTTGATTGTCCATCAACCATTGCCAAATTAATCACAACCACCCATCACAACAAAGAGAAAAATCATAACTGGAAAAAAAAACCAAAAAAAAAACAGGCAAACTACCAGACGCTCTGGAAACACTGTGACCAAACCATGATTGGTGTTAAATCTGCGTCTGATTGGCTTAGTTGATGGCGCGAGCATTCTACACCAATCACAGATTCGAATACAGCAAAAACAAGGCAGTGGCTGATTTCTCTTCATATTCAATCAAAGACTGCTCCAACCCACACATATAGGTGCAATCATCGAGACTTGAAGTAATCGACAGTGCATTAGTTTTGTCTCACCACAATCTCCGATTGGTTGAGAAAAAACTCCCACCTGCTTCTAAACCAATGAGAGGAGACTTAGTCTGGGTTCCATTTCTTTTCGCATACGTTTACTCTGAGCAGTGATTGGCTCGTTCTGTCGTGTACCTTTGCACTGATTGACCGATGTGATGACTATTGGATTGGATTTGCGACACTCGCCCTATTGAGGGAGTATGGGGAGTGTGTTGGCAAAGACGATTTTGAAAAGTTTAAGTTTCTAACTTATTCCGAATTAACGGGCAGTCAGACAACTGAACTTCGCATACAGTACCTTTTCTATATTTTTCTCAATGTCTTTTTCCACAAGATCCCCATGTAGTAGTTTAGAGACAATTTTCTCCTTCACTGGTAGTCTCCATTTCAAGAGGATTTTCCGAACAACGCCAAGGCAGCAGAATTGTGTACGTGCTATGTTTCATTTCAATTCTTAATTTTTCCCTCGCAACTGCACGATTACGGAAGGAAATTTTTCAATGCAACATTTTAAGGAGTGAGTCCACACTCGACATCAATTTTTAGATCACTGAGCAACTGCGCACCTACCCCTCCCGTAACCAAACACTAACCCTCCCCTTTGACTGCTGTGGGGTTAGGGGAGGGGTAAGCGCGCAGTTGTCTAATACTAACATTGATCCCAATTTTTCTCTTTTTCTCTTTTTCTCTCTGGACTTGAATGCTGCTCCATAAACATTCCACACCGAGAAAGTCACCTAAATTTGACGACTTGATGTTAATATTGAGCGAGTTTCAGAGACAATGTGACGCTGTTGGCCGTGTCATTTCGTGCTTATCTCAACTCCTCGTGTTAACTCGGTAGTGTTAAAATGGGCGGCTTCAGTTGATACTTCACTCTTACGGACATCAATACCAACTCCTCGCTCATTTAAGGGGAAAATTATCCTGAGTATATATTAAAAATCTGAGTAATTCAAATACTTTACTGGCTTATTTTGGCCTTATCTTCTCGTAAAAGAATTGTTTTTTTACAGGTTCTAAGATACCGTCCTTCATTATCAGCGCCCTCTTCTTGGCATCTTGAAAAACCTTATTAGCGAATTCGTAAAAATCATTTTCCATTTTCCATATTTTTGATTGTTCAAAGTATTCAATTGTTGAACTTTCCAATGGTTTCTTCGATGCTGTCTTCCTTAGATGAGATTTACCACCTGAAACAGAAACAAGTAAAAAAAAAGTAAATGAAAATTCAATACAGAAAAATCAAGAATAGAGAAGTGAACTGTATAAACTCTTCTATGTACGTGTTGCTTCGACACAAAAACAAAACATTTCTTGGTTTAATTTTAGTCTAGAAACAAAAAACCATTCTGACTTTTACTAATTTGCTCGACAAGCTTCTTTTTTTCTTTATTTTAATTGTAATAGATGATTTTGAAGTTTGGTTTGAAGGTTATTCCATATACATACACACTATTTATTTTGAACAAGTTTCACAGCAAAATGGCATTACTTTGCGAAGGAACAAAAAAAATCAAACAGAAAGGATTCTCCACATATGCGGAGCTCGCATTTTTTTTCCCGCACGTCTCAAGGGCACAACGCCTTGCCCCGGCCAGGACTAGAACCCGAGTCGTCCGACTCGGAGCCCAGTGCTCTGACCACTGGACTACTGGACAAAGCCGTGGTGTTGGCGTGCCCGCGGTACAGTTGACCACGCATGTTAAAAGTAGCACCTTGTATGGTTTTTCGGCCTGATAGGTTACTACTATTTTGTATGATTATGGGGTTACGCGAGCTCCACTATTAATAAGTATGTGTATTTAATGATAATTCTTCTCACCTTCATTAAACAATTTTGTTGCCCCTTTAAATATTCTTGGCAGTACTACTTCCAAAACTGCGACAAAGTTCCCCATTTCCTCAGTGATTCCCACTAGTAAGTATTTTTCAACTAAGTTTCTTTTAGCTTGCTCCAAAGCCCATTTATTTCCTGGTGACCTGAAATTCATTACAATTTATGGTTAAAGTAGTTGCTAAGTAATTAAACCTTTTATTGATAGGAGTGACCTGTGGCTGAATTCTTCTTAACTTAACACCACTGAATAAACGAAATGATTGCCAACTTAAGAAGCTTTGATTTATGAACAAATTCTCCTCGTCAGTAACAGAAGAAATGTATAGAAAAAAAGTATGGAGAATGTAGATACTGATGTTAGGGTATAAATGGTTATGGTGCTGGCATGTGAATGCAAAAAAAAAAGGTCTCTGGTATGAAGCTTGGCCAATATCACTGTGCTGTGTTGGAAACCTGAAAAATCATGGGGGTATCCTGAGGACTTCTATCTGGGGGTGGGGGGGGAAGTTAGTCAGACATAAAACACTCCTGATATTGCATTTTAGTAAGTGGGTTGAGGTTACTCCAAAGCTTCACAGGTCAACTTTGGCCACAAATTTGTTGTTTTTAAATATATTTAAGTCAATCACTTCAACATACATTTTCCAAAAATTATGTGAAAAATCTCGATATGCACATGAGTGCACATTAGGAGTTGTAGAATGATGTTTGATCATTTTTCCGCTTTAAGATGAGTAAAAATCAAAATAACTTGTAATTTTATTAAAGTCTGCATTTAATAAACTTTTAGGAGACAAAGAGATATTTTGTTTGTGGTGGTTTCCTTGAAAACAGCATGTACAAATTTTTTTCCTGAAGGAGCTCCTGAAGGTTTGGAGGTGAGGGACAGGGGGGACAAAGGGGGTACATGCAGTGGTGCAAGTGATACTATCAGTCACTGCATTCTATTCTGTATTCTATTCTAGTGGTGTGAGCCACTCTCACACCATAACTACTTCAACTCACATCCTCGGCATTTTCATTCAGAAATGTGGTGGCAAGAAAATAGTGTAAAGAAACAAGAGAATATTCACCACATCTAAAGAACAAATGCTTCAGGCTGTCAAATTTTGGCACAGAATTCTGAGTGGCTAATTACAACTTTTCTTATCTCCAGTGCCAGGTCACTGGAGATAATGTTGAAAAGATCTCCTTTAAACTTAAGGACTGCATAATTAAAACAAATTGATCCAATTGCTTTCAGTACTAATTTATCTGCTTCTATACTTTATTGAACAACTATTGATGTATTTACCAGTTATGCTTCTCTTTATAATTTAACAATATCTAACTATTTAGTTTTTAATTTTCCTTATATATTGTAAATAATGTTTGTTGACGATTGACCCGCCTTGAATAGCAAATTTGCTATCTGCGGGTCAACATAATCTAAATTATTTTGTAAGAAAAAGAAAAAATAAAGTGTGTAAAGTATAAAGTGTGTAAAGGTCAAAATCCTGCAGGCTTCACTCACTTACAGTTTCCATGTGTCATTGATTAGAACAGTATAAACTGCCAAATTTTATGTTTTAAAATAACTTATGTTGACTAATAAAACATGGCTATTGATAACAAAAAAAACAAACAAAAAAAAAACAAAAAAAAAAAAAAGAGGGACAAACAGGAGTGGAACTCACCAGCACTGCGGTGCATGACCACAAAAGTATGGAATTTGCAGCCACAGCCTCTCAGGCCTGCAATCTGGATTTCCATTCTGAACACATTCATCAAATGTCTAGTCAGAAAATGTAACATATCAGCTAGTTTACTTCAAAGTGCTATGTTACTCACACATTTCACCATTTTCCCACAAAATGACCTTTAGAATTAGGTGAGCTGGAAAGAAATCAACATTTTCCTAAGACAGGAAGACACAAATTATGGATATTGTGACAACCTTTCCACCCTTTTCTTGGAGATGTGATTAACATGTAACTTCTCTCTACAATTTTTGATATTCATTCATTGTCCAATGTGTGGATATTGTTGTCAAACTTATCAGTTAAAAGTTGTTATTTTGACCTACATGTAACAACAAATTCTCATAATAACTATGTGTAATATACAAGGAAATGTGTAACAGTTAAAAATGAGAATTGACAATCAGATCTTGGGAGTTAAAGGGTTAAATGGATCCCTAAAATTAATCATTTTTGTCATAAGTATGTTTCAATATAGAACAATTGCATGTCACATACAGCCATTTGGAATTGTTTCCAACTTCAATACTCATATATACAATAACTCAAATTGATAACAAAATTCAAGTAACCGTCATCCATAATCAGAATCCATGGAGGTTGGTTCAAAAATTCACAAAATCTAGACAAATTTCAAACAACTCTCCACCACATTTTCTTAAACACAACTTCCATACCTCTTTATCTCCTTGTCTTGTTCTTCGAAGGTATGGCCTAAAATCATCTCCAAACCTCAAGAAATAGTAGTAGGAAACTAGTCTGTCCAAAGGCTTCCTTATCATGTTTATAAATAGGGGACTTTGGTAAACACCGAGTCTTTGAAAGTCCATGTAGGCAAGATGACCATGATAGACAGCTGGCATCACCTGTTTCCATGTTGTAATGTTGCGAGCAAAACGTATCTGATCAGAAAGTGACATCACGTGAGAGTTTCGACTAACATTGAGGTGCAGAGCATGGAATCTGTTTGGACGGCATAAAGCATAAAGCACACCCATGAAAGATGTGCTGCCTGTCTTTGGGACTCTGTTGTAGAAAATTATGATGTGATCATCTTCAGTTTGTAATCTGGCTTTCCCTCTAGTGGATGAGTCAGACTGTTGAAAGAGATAGAATGAATGAAACATCTTAGAAAATTAAGTTTTATAAACAAAAAAGTTACAAATCTGAAGAGTTAAATTTTATCAACTCTGGTTAACATCATCAAAAGAACACAAGGGTATAATATTAACAAGAATTAATACAATAACATCTACCTCATTAAAACCACTTTGCATTCTAAATTGAGGTTAGAAGTATCACTTCTACTTAATTCCTTGACTAAAAATGTAAATTAAGCTATCTACATTCATGTAAGGACTGACACATCATTGCATGAGCAGTTGTACACCTGACCCCTCCAGGCAATGCACCCCAAATGGGGTCACAGCTTAGCACAGTGGGAAGTTACCATCCAATTATCAGAAGAGCCTCAAGATCAATAAGTCTGGTTTCTGCTTGCGCTAAGTCAATTTGTGTGAGACTTTCGATAATAAGGCAATTTTTCCATATGTATGTATTGATAGTGTCATCCTTCAGACAAGAATGCAACTAACTGGTCTCTAGTCTACAAATGTGGTTACTGTAAACTGCCTCCTCCCTCCTCACACGCACTTAAAAGCCCTACCTGGTAATGGGCCACATTATTGCCTTTCCTAAACAAAAATTTTCCTGTTATAAGCCCACTTGGATGAGTGAGGTAAATGAAGTGTGTGGGCAAAATAATTTGCATAGCAATTTGCAAAGGATACCAAAAAAGTTCCCAGAAAACCTAATAAAATGCTGTCCAATTTCAATACATTATTGAGCAGAAAGGTCATGATAAGTGAGAAAAATTAACCAGGAGAGAATCTGTGATCAAACATCAAATTCTTAAATTTAAAATTGTAAGATATGTAGAGCAAACAGTATGGAGGATTTATATTTCAATCTATGGAATGATAGGGTTAAAATTCCAATACACATGCATGTCATCCAGATATGGTACAATCAAACCAGCATAAGCTCTGGCCACTGAGCGAGTACGTCCCTCTACAGTAATAAACTTGCAGCAGAGCAGTCTAATTCTTAAAAGACTCTTCCAAATTCAATAGTGTGTTCATTTGGTGTTTGAGTTTGGAGAATTCTTCCCCTAGTTCACAAAATTCTCTCATTAAATTCTGATGGATTGAACTGTTTTTAATTGACCCTTTAGCTCCCATGGGTAATAAGACAAAATTTCTCCTTACCCTATCGGGATCACTAGTTGATCCAATACCAAATTCTCAGAATGAACAACATAAAAGTTATTTAGCAGATAGTAAGGAGAAGTACAAATGAGATCTTGGGAGTGAAAGGGTCATGATGTAGAGAATACTCTCCTTTCCACCTAACATTTTCCTAATGTTACTGCAAATCAGTTAGCCATGATATTGGCCTGTGAAAAAACTAATGAAAAAATAAATATTGCAGCACCTCATAGTTGTTTTCAAATTGACCCCTGTCTCTCAAAATATTGCTAGACGGCAAATTCCCTGCATACTCTAAAATAAGAACAAAATTAAGCATTAAAAGAAAGGAACATGTGAAGAACAGGAGAATTGACCACCAGGTTAATGACCAACTACTGTATGTTACCAAAGAAATTGATGTCCTCAGAGAAAATTGGATAACAGTGGTATATGGATGGAATGTAACAGGTCATCTCCCTTGTCTTTTATACTTCCTCTTCATCAATCATGATTTGATAATGTTATTTACACAAAAAGTTTCATTCTTACATAAAACAGAGCACATGGAGTGGATAACACTCTAGTTGTCTTTGTTTTCCATTAGGCTTTGATATTCTAAACCCTTTTTGTTAGTTTGGAGAGTAGTAAAGCTAGTTGAAATTAGTTAGTAGTAAAGCTAGTTAAATTGGGAGAAATAAGGCTCTTGAAAGTGGAAAGAGGATTATTTTAAACCTGTCAGAAACCCAATGTTTATCATACAATCAATATTAAAAATGATAGCTAACATCTTCCTTTGTTGCTTTCAAGTTCACAGTATCTAGAAGTTACCGGTACAACGTATTTTAGGTGTAGTACTTTTAATCTTGTATACAAAACATAAAAACTGTTTAGATGGTTATTGTAAACGGACTGACATCTTAAACTTTATCTTTCAATTAATCCCGAATACCTAGCTTACGAGCCAAGGATTAAGAACGGCTGCTTAAACCAATTATTTTTTAATAAATCAAGTCGGAGCCAGCATCGAGAACGAATCTGTGCGTATTTACTCGACGGACGACGTTTCTTAGCGTGATATGGGCAGTTTGGAGATTAACTCAATTACAAAAACACGAATTCTCCATTTCATCTCGATGAGGAGAAAATCAATCACAAAATACAGTTAAAAGGAAAGTATTTAAGATTTTGAAAGAACATTCCAGCAAAATGGAAACTCGAAATGTCAAACTGAACATCACAAGAGCACATGTGTTTTTAGTCATAAACGATTCCTAAAGTTGCAGGGTATCATGAAATGACTACTACTTAAGATCTTCTTAAAGAGCCATCTATGAAGAAAACAAGAGGAGAAATTAATGTGTCCGATTATGGTTTCTCCTACCGTTGTGATCATCATGTGTTGTAACATTCGTCATTTGAAGAATTTGCATCTCTAGAATAACAAACGCAACAATAAAAGCCACGATCATCCATTTGTTGACGATCATTCTCCCAAGGAAAAACCAGGGAATTCTCAGGAAAACCATACACGCTTAACAACTACTGGAAATGTTGGCCACAATAACTTGCCATGAAGCAACAATTAACATCAACAGCATGCGAAGGTAATGACTAACTGCAAGCTAACGGAACATCAGCTAGAGGTTCGTTGGTTGGGAGGAATCTGGGGCGAGCTGTATTAATACTGATATCCAGTTCTCTCTCTTGTGTTCAGCCCACTATCGCGCGAAACTTGAAACCAATCTGCGCCAATTCCTCAATTTTCCTCACTTTGGGAAAGGAACTTGCTACAAATCAATCTAAAAACGATTCATGTGGACAAACTGAGTGATCATCTATACCTAAAATATCAAAGGAAGGCATAAAGGTAAGATTTTAGGGAGCATTTGA
This sequence comes from Pocillopora verrucosa, assembly GCF_036669915.1. Classification (NCBI taxonomy): domain Eukaryota; kingdom Metazoa; phylum Cnidaria; class Anthozoa; order Scleractinia; family Pocilloporidae; genus Pocillopora; species Pocillopora verrucosa. Next base: position 10,211,503 of record NC_089315.1, on the reverse strand, counting down.
GAAAAATTGCCAAACAGCATCGAAGGAACGCCTGGCACATATCTATTTGCATTTTTAAACAAAGTTGAATTTCGTGCGCCAACCTCCAGATCGTTTTTGCTCTGTTGACCTGCAGAGGTATTTTTGAATTGAAACGCAGAGACTTTGAAAGGACTTACAGAGATAAAGCCGAGTGAAATTAATGGTACTTCTTCCTCTAAGACACCTTTTTCTTCTGGTTTCACTACCCACTTGAAGGAATTTTTGCTATTTTATTTTTATTTATTCATATTCCCATTGATCTATTATTTATTTATTTATTTACATTAACCAAATATAGAAGCCTTGACTATGCACGTGGAAAGCGGCTAGAGCACGAAAGAAGTGTAGGGAGAGACACGAGACGGTTTTTTTGAGGAGGGGGGGGGGGGGTGTCACTTTATGGTGTCTCTTAACCACTCCTTAAAGTAAGACTGACAAGATGCTAGATATCTTTGCAGGTTCTTGGGGCAGGTGGAAAGTGCTACCCAGTTACTATAATCAGTCATTGCCACGCAAAATGTACTTTATTTCACTGTGAAGATAACACTGAGTTTTTATTTGAAGAGGATTTCAAAAAAGGGCGTAGTCACTAGTTAAGATGTAAAGGGATAGGATTTATAATCAATGGTTATTGAAGGTTATTGACGAAATAAAACTTTGCAAGTCCGACTAAGAAATCGGAGGGTCTGTGCTTCGAATCCTGTCAGTGTCTTAATCCTTTCTTGTTTGACTTCTGAGCTGATCTAGAATGTTTTCATCGAGCGAGTCTCCTTTCGTTTGCATCATGACGCAATTTATCATTTGTTTTCGAAATTTGTATTGTGTTTGTATTCAACTAAGAATAAACTAATGTTACACGAAGGTTGCATTGAAGTGGTTTTAGCTGATAACGTAAAAGCTTGGATCAAGACGGCGTCTTCATATCTTTGTGTTGCACCCATGTTGTTCAGTAGTGATGGCAGTTACATCCGCATATTGTCGTGATATTTCTCAATGATACAGGCTCTACTTAAGAGCTATCAGCGCAGTTTATATCCTCAACTGCTTTCAAACCTTGCATCACCGCCCAAACTAACTGTGAAAGGAATAAAACCTTGATCCTGAATCGTCCATTATGTATGGCAAATTCGGTCCTTAACAGGTTTTTTAAGACAACACGCACACAGAGAATCATTACTTGTAGATAGAAAAATTCAAGTTTGAACTTTTCAATCCTTGAAAACCAACATGAAAAAAAAAAGTAAAAAACCAAAAAGGTGAAATCTATTAACATCGCGTCATCAAAGAATTTAGCAGTGACTCATGCATAACTGTGTAGGTCTGAATTTTTTTTATTAGATTGACATTTGCCAGTTGTGAAACCTTAAGAATGGATCTACTCTGGATATGAATCTCATCACGTTCAATTGAAGAACAAATATCCTATGTGGGACGAAAATGTAAATTCAAATTACGACTCAAAGTTCAATTCGCCTCTGCTGGTCTTGACGGCTCATCTTACAGCACGTACGTGTAGTTTTACCGATGAACTTTAGTTCACTTTTCACGAATAACCTTTTTCCTCTCGACAACAGGCATGACAAGGAAATTATTTCACAAAAATTGAACCAAGGCCCTAATGCTCAAAGGGTGAAAAACGCCATCCGACGGGTCAATCGCTATCCAGTGGATAAGATTTATCAAAACGTACTCTATTATTCACCGAATAGAGATTTAACCTATAGACTCGCGTTATCCATCCTCGGAACAAGCCAGGCCAGTTTGTTTTACTTCTTAATAAATTGTAATCATAGGAAGCAATTTAACAGATGACAGGAGCAATGTAACTCACACGATTCAATACTACTTTTCATCTTTTGTGATAACACAGCGCCGATTGAATCGTTAATAACCATGCTATGGATTGAGTGATAAGTATATTTATTGTTTCTTTGTGTTATACCGCTTTAATATCCTTGCACTTTCTAAAGACTGTGATCACCTGCTTCCGTATTTCAATTTGTTTTCCAGAAAGACTAACGTGAAAAACCTTGTCCTGTAACGAAAAATTGCCCGTTCTCTGACGAAAAAGTTAGGGAGCGGCACTCATTCAGTTATCATGGAGTTTTATCACATCTCTCTCTTTTAGCTCCCTCGTCTTTTCATTACATAGTTCATTATATAAATTTAGGCAATTTGCGGAGAACTTTTAATGCATTTATTCCATACCAAAATTCAATAACTGAACTCCGTCCTTTATAAAACTATGAAATTTATTTATCAATTGTGCCCGCGGTAGGAAGTAAAATTTCCAGGGTGATTTTAGTATTTACCTTAGAAAGCTAGTCGCAATAATATAGTAAGGAAATTGGATAGCTAGCTTTGCAGTATTATTTTATTAATAATATTAGACATCATCTGATGAGATTTTCAATTTCCAAGGAAAAGCCGCCTTAAATGTATATTATAATAAATTTACATCTGACAGCTGGTACGGGAAAAATTGTAATGGCTGCTATTTAGCTTACTAAAGAGGAAAACGTTTCTTGACAAGAAAAAAAAGAATTTTCTCAAAAATGCAATTTTTCCAGAATAATACAAAGCTGTTTTTGTTGAAATTCATTATTTGGGGCTATATTAATTTAGAAAATGTTTTCCGAAGTTTTAACATTTTAAACTTACAGCTTCTTGACCGATAATGAGCATGCAATGCAGCGTGGCATTCATTACGTAACAAGAGGGCTTGACTTAAAAAAAAAAACCAAAAAACAAAAAAAAAACACAACTTGAGGGGAATTTTAATAAATACTTATTGCTTTGAGCTGGGGGAGTTATTACCACCGATGAAAACTTAAATTTCAAGTTTTCAGAATTGTTGTGATTATTTACCAAGAAACTATACGGAAACACAACGCCCAATGTCAGTTATGACTTCTCTATGACGATGTTTTATTCCCATGTTTTAGGTCGGTTCCCTCTCTTGACTTTTTCAACTTGTGACTGCTGATAACTTTCACAATTAATTGAACATCGATCAGACTTTTTTTACTCTTGAAGCAGTGTCGATATCCTCTGCATAAAACGTCTCAGCATAATATCCTGGTAGAACTAAGAAGATTGGCTTCAGAATATCTTTCTAGTTTAGAAATAATCATTAATCTTCTTTGAAATGTTAAATTGTTTAGCCCAATCTGAAAGAGATGTTTCAAATCTGACACAAGGTTTCCATTTAACGATTTTGGCGGACAAAAAATGTGTTTGTGCTGACGGTGACACCTTTAAAGTATGGCGAAAATACATACAGAAACAAAAACAACAACAATTCAAAACGTATAGTAACACCTCTTATTACTGATATATATCTCATTTCGTAAGGATCTCTAGATATGGGTGCAGCTCATTTTTTTTTTTTCAGCACAGCTCGGCCTACTTAAAGACAAAGCAATCCTTCGTACGAGGCGCCAAAGGGTGTTTTTAAAATAGAGAAATCGCATTTGTCATGAATATCAACGTGATTATCGAGCAAGATCATCCATGACTTAATTGAGTTGGGATGATATCCTATCAATGCTGATACCACGTTTTTTCTTATTTTGAAACGTGACAAGTTTTTCATTCATTTTTGCTCTCGAGAATAAACTATTCCTAGCAGTAAGATGATGCCGAGCGAATCTTATTTTACAATGGTGAACGGTCAATTCTAGGTACAAAAGTTCACAGGTCTTAACCTTTTCCACTTAGGGAGGAGAATCCTTGAACAGGGGAGACCTCTTATCCATGGTTTCTTATGACATCTTTCAGTACTCCTCAACGAAGGATTTTCTAAGTCAGTAAAAACTGGTTCTTTTATTCATTGTCTGTATCTTTTATTTGTTCAATTTTTTATATTTTTGATTTCTCAACGTGTTCTTTTCGATCTTTTGTTATCTATATTAGTTGTTCTTGCCGACCTCAAGAATTAACTGATTCGCTTTATTGAAAATGGATCAGAGGACAGCACACATGTAGAAATTGCTCCTTTTTCCCACCTTCTAGTGAACAACTCATGATCAGAGGAGCGTTAAGATCTCTCTGCCGTTATCGTTGCGTTTGTGGCACCGATGGATTATCCTTATCCGCTGGTGATGAAAATCGGCTTGTTCTGTGCCCCAGCAATCTGAAATTGAGTATCCTTTTCACGCACGCTTCCTACCTTCAGTTTTGCCAGAGGCTGTTATGGATATTTGTAATTCAATAAATATTTTAGTTATCTTTAACATCTTCATTAGTCATTAAGACTACACATGTGAAATACAATTATGCTCGGAGGGCTTACGTGTGAAAAGCCTGCAGTATCTGAGTTTCAAGCAATTACGAAAGTTTGTATTTTTGTGCGCCGGGGTAATGTCTCTGTGTAAATATGGAAGTAAAAATTAAATAATGAAAAGGGAAGGAAATTAATTTAAAATTATCGCAAAGGTACCATAACCACCGAAACTCTACATCATGGAGTTTTATATCTGCTTTTCGGTTTTCTCCCCTTTTAACGAAGAGTAGATTAGTACGAAATTTCGTGGAAGCTTATGCCTTCGAGATTTAATTAATTCTTCTTACGTTGTTGAGAAGTTTACTTATTAGCTATTTCGAGAAAAGTCAACAACATTGAACTTAATAACAGCTTGAAAGAGAGCGTGAGCACAACAGTAATGAATTTAAGGAGCGCCTTCTGCTGATCTCTTTGTATTACTAATCACCGTATGCTGAGCGGGAAAAGGAAAGTGAGTTGATCTTCACCTGTTTGTTTCCCACGTTAGAAAGCGCAAAGATAAATCCTTTTTTTGAGCTCATTCATTACCTGTAATGTGGCGGCTTTGTCGGTTTTCGTCCGCAAATTAAACAATAGTGGCCTTTCATCTATTGAAGTAACAGCGAAACCTTCAGAAGGTCACGTAGCATGTTTACTCAAGAATATTGCTTTTTGGATTTGATAACCGCACAACTTAAGTCCTTGAGTACTTAATGAAAGTGATATTAGATCAAGAAGTTTATTTTTTGCCAAAGTTAATTCGACTCTGAAACAAAATAAAAGGGAAAACAAGCTGGTATGCTCACACAGTATGACTGTGCGTGTTTACAGTTTCCCTGACGAAAAATCTATTTCCGTGCATCTGGCTGTTATCAACACGCCATTTGCTCTCGCGGAAAATAATATTTGGCTTGTGACATATTTACTGATCATACATGAAAAGCACGATTAAACGGGAAGAAACGAAGGTTAAAGAAGTCTTGCGTATAAAGACGACGCGCAATGGATTATCAGTCATTCGTTTGAGTAGATATTGATCAGACGTCAGAAGGAGGAAATGACTTATTGCATAGCAACAAGATAAGATCATCTAAGAGGTATAAGAAAAGCTGAGAGGAAAAAAAACATCAAAACAACGTACTGCGGAAGGTAATTCGAGGAAAAATTAAGCTGAAGCTGAAGTTATGAGGAAGACACATTTTGGTTCGAAATATGGTATTGTTTTACTTTGGTTGCATCTAGCTTACCAGCAGGATGCTTACAACTCCAGCGAAGTCAGCCCAGCATCAGCGGAAGGAAAGGCAGCAGATCCCCCTTTGAACTGCGTTCAGAAGTTTTCTTGTCACAATAACTGCCGTAAAGAGTCAAATGAAACGAATGAGTTCTCTGAAGATGTTGAACACTGCCATTGTGATCCCGATTGCCTCAAGTATCAAGACTGCTGTGCAGACTTCGCACACTATTGTAATCCTGGCCCAGTGACAAAAGGGGACCCAACTGACCCTAGCTATTCCTGTGCGGACATATCCACTGATCAAGAAAAAGGTGTGTTCATGATTTCCACGTGTGCAAAAGACTGGAAAGACGAAAATGATTCGTATATGAAATGTATGGAGGCCTCCAAGAATTCGAATCGATCTTTTACATCTGAAAACATCGAAGAGGACATTCCAGTGTATCATTTCATCGAAGGGAAAAACTATAGAAATATTTATTGTGGTATTTGTAACAGACAACTCCGGCCTTTTTTATTTTTTTGGCAGTTAAAATTTCGATGTAATATCCAAGCTCCATCCCATTACAGCACCAAACAGAAATTGGACTTTTATCTGAAATACTGCCGATATAAATCCATGGAACCAGAGGCTTTCTTTAACGTGCGTACTTGTTTGCCAATGGTCTCCACATGCCCAGTCGACAATAAACACAAGGAAGAGTGCATGAAGGGAAATACTGGAATTGTCTTTTCCGAGAAAATAAACAGGAACTTCAAAAACATTGACTGTCTACTTTGCAATGGCGAATCGTTAGACGGCGCTAAGTGTGGTCCATTGGATAAAGGGGAAATCTTCAATCCAAAATCATTTGAAATTGTCATGGAATTTTCACCGGAAGAAACTCTTAAACCTTCACTGAACTCGTTTTCCACATCTTGTTCTGAGACTAAAGTGTTTGATCCACACTTAGAAACCTGTGAAGACGGTTCTGTTCGGAATCCTTCTTTAGCTGTTCGCGATACGTATCGCATTAAACAATGGATGTATCCCGCGGATGACATCGAAAGACCCATATTACAGCCAGAGTTTGTCAGTGGCTTTTGCTCAACGTTTGCCTTGGAGCCTTCACAAATTTATGTGATATCAAATTCATCAGAAGAAGGAATTATTGTCGTGGAATTCAACCTGTATGCTGGCCAAGCGGTTAGGGGTAATAACGATAATGAAACCTTGGATGTGGCTGCTCTTCTTAATTTCAACGAATCATTCCCTATAATAATTGCAAACAAGACCTGGTTAGTGGTTAGGGTCACTCAAAGGCAGTTATCTTGCACAAACCGAGAAGAGTATTTCCATGACGAATACAGAATAAAGCCCACTGGTGAAGCCTTACTAAATAAAACTGGGGACAATCATCAAGAACTGATCCCGCCAAAGAAGTTCTTCATCAAACACAACGATAACGGTAACGATTCCTTGATTGTTTGCAGGTCTACATTTAGTGTCTTGTGCCCTTTCAAACTCCTCCTGGTAAGCGGTTCTCAGTTTAAAATCTTTGCAAACAAGAGCTTACTGCATACTACCACTGGTAAGGTCTACTTGACCGAAGAATACACCTTGATTGACGAAGTTAAAAAAGCATGGATATGCACTAATTACACTGAGACCCCGACGGTTACAAGGAAACCGACGATAACAAGCCGGGAAAATACGATTCTGTTATACTTTACAATCGCTGGATTTTCTATCTCAATGTTTGCTCTTTTCCTCACCCTGACGATACATAGCGTTTTCGTTGAGCTCCGAGGTCCTCTTCCAGGTAAAAATCTGATGAGTCTGTGCTTTGCCCTTCTGCTGGCCCAGTTTATGTGGCTGTTTGGATCTGGAGACACTGACAAGCCAACATTTTGTACCATTGTGGCGGTCGTTATGCATTACCTCATTTTGGTGTCCTTTGGGTGCACAGCCGTTATCGCCTTTGACACTCGCCGAACTTTCTCCGACCAGATTTCCAAGGCTCAATCAAGATCTCTCGGAAAAAGCCGGAATTTTCGTTTCCTGGCGTACACGTGCTTGGCATGGGGTGTTCCTTTGCTTTTTGTGGCTGGCTGCGCCCTGCTTGACCATTTTCAAGTGGTCTTCATCGGCTATGGTAACGAAGTCGCCTGCTGGATAGACAGCAGCAATGGAAAGATAGTTACTTTTGCCACACCCATAGCTTGCGTCCTCCTTTACAACTTTGGGGCCTTTACGCACACTGTATGGGCCATCAACAGTGCAAGAAAGCAGACACACCGAGTGAAATCATCTCGCCAGGATCAAATGGCAGTTTTTAAAATATATGTTCGCCTGGCCTCCCTGATGGGTTTCACATGGTTTTTCAGCTTCAGCGCTGAGTTCATCCACAAAGCACTCATCTACCCTTTTGTTATGCTCACAACCACTCAAGGAGTCTACATATTTGTTGCGTTCATCTGCAAGGCCCGAGTGCTCAAGCTTTTGAAGGAAAGGTTTCCTGGATCCAGGAAGGATGCAATGGCTTCCACTCAGCACACGGCAAGCACAGAATGTAGGAGTATACGTGCATATTCTCCCAAAAAATCTGAGAGAGACACTCGTTTTTAAAAGAACACAGAAACCTGTGATCTGGTGACCCATACGAAAAAGTTTTTTCCTCCTGTTACATTTGATCGTTTTAGTGTAAGAGTCATTACACACCACTAAGTGTTCTAGTCTTCTTTGGGAAACAGTAAAATGGTGCGCAGTTGTGAAATGAGGGAGACCAATTAGAGAATGTCTCTCCCAATCGTCTATTTAATGTGGTATTAGTGTCTTAAAGTCGAAATTTGTGCAAAGTATCAAAATTGCAACAGTAAGATGTGCATTTTATGTAATCGATACAGTCCCACTTTGCCTGGCCGTTTGCCATATCTATATACTCATTTCCTAAGATGCTAACAAGGAGAATTTACTTAACTATTACCAGCTTTTTTCAAATAGATGATCATTTCCTTAACTCCCGTGACCTCAATGTGTGATTCGAGGGTGACATTATAAGGAGAAGTTAGACGCTAAACACTTCAAAGTGCCAGTGGGAACTAAAAGGATATGTTCATAACCGTTCTCAGGCGCAGGAATCTGATGATGATTCTTTGAGAGTGTAATTTAAAATTTCTTACCAATAACAGAGAGTAAGAATTAAATACAAACTCAACTGTGATGACTTTTGACACTAAAGTGAAAGTTGTTCAATGGCTACCTCGATAGCTGGAGAAAAAAATCTCCTCACAAAGCTCTACAGCTGGTAAGGTGAATAAATAGAAGACCATAATGCACGGCGATAAGCAAGTCAAGCAATGATTGCGTAGCGCAGCAATATTTCAAGTTTTATAGTTCCGACGAATTGTGAGGAAAAACAAACAAACAAAAAAACATCGTGACGTGTATTACACGATCACACGGCACAATTCAGATTTCATGCACTGGGAACCGATATTCTCTGTATAGGAATCATAAGGTTTTGTAACAATGCAAAAATATAGCTGAGGTTTGGGAAAAACCAAACCTCCGGAACGAGCGGAACCAGTGGAATCATTGATTTTTCTGCTGAAAAAAAAAACCGACGAAATCAAAAAAACACCCATATGCTACTCGAAATTTTGTTTTCGGGTATAAATAGGATTGCGTCATAAGCGAAATGTTTGTTTATCATCCTTGACGACATTATTTAGCAGGTTCTGGAGGTTCCATAGATTCCACGCTGTCTACCGATCCACTATTTAGTAACACCCCCGAGGTTCTTAACTTGCTTACGCCACCTTGAAAGTGAAATAGAAAGCGCAGAGGTTTACCGACAAGATGAAAGCGAAAACTAAATCCCCGAGGATGTAATGTCTCGAAAGGAGTTCCTGCATTGGAAGCAGTTTTGTTCAGGTCACGGGGGGATTTAAATGGAAAACATTTTTAGTAGTTCCCATTCAATACCTCAAGATCCACTTGATTTCCTCCACAGTTAAAGTTAGTTTAGTTACAGAAGCAACTATTGTCAGATCGATAAAATCTAGCCAGAAGAAGAGAAATATAAATAGCTTGTTTTGTTGATCTATTCATTAGGCCGATAAATTATGTATAGCTGTGTATTGTAGTAAGATTGTGCTTTGCAATATTATCAAATATTCGTCATTTCCTTTAATTGGCTTTCATTTTAAATTCTAAAATAAGAATCGATATCTACATTGTATTAGATATGTTGCGTTACGAAAGCATGATTGGTTGATTTTTCGCTAAGGCCCTTGAAATAGCCACTTCCGCTTGATTTCCTAGAAACGCGGATGGCTCTAATTGATAATCGAGACATTTCGTGGAAATCCTATCGGCTTTATATATACACAGATATTTCTTTAAAAAGCAAATTGAATCAACTTTGAAAAGTGCTCAAACGGTCTTTTCATCAAACAAATTTCAGATTTTTGGTCGATAACTCTCAAGGAGCTTTAAAATTTTCAAGTGTGCAGCGACGAGTGAAATCGACTTCCGCTTGCAGAGGGATTTCTGGGAATTATTAAATTCCCCGAGGCCGACGAGACTATTTGATAGCATTTCGCGGAAGCGATTCAACATTTCGAGAAAACACTGCAGTTAATCACACAACGATTTATACTCCACATCGACATCGAAAGAAGAAGTATTTTTTCGGAAGATTGAATTTGGCAGAGGAACATTTTCTCAAAGCGAGACATGTAGTTTGAGATCAATATCGTGTTACGATGAAGTGCCCATCTTGTGGGAACCTCGAACTACAAGAGCATCACCGCTTCTGCTGCAGTTGTGGCTTTAATCTCGCAGCTGAAGGGTCGTCAGGAACTTTAGCAGTGTCGAAAACCAGTTCTGAGCAGTTTACAGTGACTTCAGGTAAGTTTCAGAGTTTTTCTTTGCGAAGCCCTCACAGCGATGCACATAGCCCTACAATAGCGATGTATACTAACATCAAGAATTGTTGTCATGAGACAATCAGTGACAAGCGACAAGGAAATCTTCCTAATATTGGGCTGGGATTCGAGAAAGGTTAGCTTAAACAGGGACATTCAGAAGCACTCAAAGCTTCCCGAGTACAGACATTTTGTGAATGCTGTTAAAATTTGAAACTTGTGTATTGACTCCTTGGAATAATCAGGGATCGGGAACGGAACTATCGAAACTAGGGACTTAAAATGCGATCACGCGATTGCATGTTTTGATTACATTACGGAGGTACAGAGAAGAAACGAAAAAAAGCGGTGCTTTAGTTTTATAATAGTATTTCAGGATAAAAAACGAAAATTTGTCGCGACGGCGACATTTGAACTCGTAGCGAAATAAGACACATTATGTCTCTTTGTTTAGACGATTTTAGGTTTATGGCGTCTCGACTAATCTCTTAAAGGACACCTTTTTCGGCAGGGTTCAATAAGGTGTGCAAGTAATTTGACGAATTCGAGTATTGTATATATAATTTCTTCGTCGTTTGACGAAGCAAATAATGGGGCGTTGATCGCCTTCCTCAAACTTTTTGACAGGTTGCAAGTATAATTGAAGGTATTTCCTCATGATTCAAGGTCAAAACTGTTTTAGAGCTAGACTTTTTCAGATAGCTGACTTATCTTGACGAATTAAGCGAGATGTAATTTTCTTCCTAATTCTCCTGGAAGATTCCATTTTCTTGTTTCATTTTGTGAGTGATTACAATACAGAATTACGACGAAAGGACAAGAATGTAAAGTGAAAATGAATTCTCGATTAGTTTTGATTTTGTTATTTGTAATTTTCTGTTTCACATATTGGATGTTACAGACAGACAAAAAAAGTGTTGCTTACTTATTCCTTTGATCAGCTGGTCCAGTTGCGTTTCCAATGTCTTCATATAGATATATTTTTAGCGGTGAATGCCAATTAATAGAGGTAATGAAATAAATACCAAGTTTTTGTGAGACTTCTGGCCCAAAACTATTTTGGATCCAGGTACCTTTTGCTTAAATGATACTGAAAACAGACCTCATAAAGAGGATATAAGGTGCACTGTTGAATTGTCCTTCGTACAAACATGACGCTATCGACATCGCTGATCCTAGCAGTATGCAGGACGTAATGTACTTCGCTCACCGTAGCGTCTCTGTGGCTCAGTGGTAGAGCGGAATCCGAAGATCTGAGGTTCCATTCCTCATGGGGGCTTATAATTTTTTCTTTGTCCCATGCTCATGACAGGACAAAAAAATATCTTTCACTGCCTTTCGTACAAGAGTTGTTACTACCGTTCAATATTTTGTATGAACAGTTTAATCGCTGAAATTCCAAGTCTAAATGAATCTTATCAAAACATAAACTAGATGTGCTTGTAACTGCTGTTAAATTATAGAATCCTCTCGTTACTTGACGTTAGGTATTCCCTACAGTATCGTTTACTGATTTAGAAATAATAGGTGAACATTCAGGAAGCAATGCAACAGTTGATATTGGTAAAAATAAATCGAAAGTTACACCCCGACCAACAGCGGAAACCTGGTACTCAGTACTCGGTACTAAAGGTAGTAAAAATTTGGTGCTTTAATCTCCTTGCATGAGAAGTTAATTTTCAATTATTTATTAAGAGACAAATTTGACTTTTTGTCTATTTACAAAATTATCATTATCAGACAAAATACACGATATTTCAACTAGCGGCTGGGAAGTAACTGTTACATGATTATGATTTTAATTTTGCCTGAACAGATCACCTGGACAGAACTGAAGTTTCGGAAAACAGACCAGAGCCTTCTCAGGATCAGAGCTCCAGTGTTATCAATCAACCTGCTTCGATCACAGAATCAGTCGATGAGGCCAAAAGCAAGAAGGATGATTTCGAAAGAGACGGTTCTTCAAATGGAGAAGAGGGGAACACCAATAACAATCCACCTAATATGAGTGAGGTTCAAGCCTTACAAAAAGAAGAAAAAATCCCTCTTACTGACTCAAGCATCGAAGCCCGTGAAAACGGAGGCCATTCTTCTGGTAAACCAAAATCTCCCAACACAAAAACAACTGTTGAGCTGGAACCTGCCAAAGTAGTGCCTGAACCAGAAACCGCTAACACGGTTAAAGCCACACCCAACACGGTATTAATCACGTTGTGGAACTATTTTTGGTACAAAGACTTTGTGCACGCAAACATCAACTTTGTAGCTGTATTCAATATGACTCTCTTAGTAATTGCACTATGATTGGCCAATTTAGTGGGTTGTCTTTCACTGTTTGGCCCGCTAATCTCCAAAGTTTGTTTGGATTGAAATCTTCCTCTTTTCTTTAAACCCAGGGATACCATTAATATCTTACTAACCTCGATTTCTCAGCGTGTCCTGCAACTGCTTACAGTCAGTGAGTGTATCATTTCTCATTCTTCTGTGAATGTATAGGTACCACCAGGAATTCAGATCGAAAAGGAACCATTTCTCTCAGAAGGAGACCGAGAGCAAATCACTGATGATCAAAACAACACAAAAACGAGGTGAGTCGTGAATGAAGCGTTGAAGACACGAAACTCACCACTGTATACTATAATTTTGATATATAACATACCTTGGTAGCCTTAAAATAAACATTTAACTCTTTGAATCACAAATCCTTGTGATACATCACTGTAAGACTAACATAAGCTCTTTTCTTCAAACCTGCAGTGAATGTCCTGAAGAAAATGTTTACCCAGGTCTAATTGGAGGCTCTAAGAATGACATCAGTCAACAGGCAATAACTCCACCCATCACTGCTGAAGAAGATAAAACCACTTTCCCAGGACAACCGGATGAGAGCGCTGCAAATCGGAGCATTGACGCGAAGGAAGAATTCAAGAAGAAAAATAACATTGCAAATGATGTTAAGAAGCAACAAGAATATGTCCAACAGGTACCATGTGAGGGTAACATAGTTGTGGAACAGAGAGGCAACACAACGGTCACTCTACGGATTACTGAGGGTGCTGACAATGATTCAACATTCGACAGCAATAAAGACAAGGAAACTGGTCAAGATGCTGAGGGTAAAATTGCTGAGAATTCAAATCTCAAAAATAATGAAGAGAAACAATCCACAAATACCGATGGTAATAGCAAGGATTCAGGTAATGGCCAACATTACGTCTTAAAGTCTGAAACTGGTGCCGCATCAGTTGACAGCAAAAAAGGGGAAGCTGTTACGCCAGAAACTTCTAAATCAAGTGAAAACGAAAGAGCTGGTCAGAGCACTTACCGAACAGCCAATAGCCAACCATTAACTAGTAACCAACCTCTGAGTACTCACAGTGACAGTAGGGTGACAAATCCAGACACCGAATTTCTGACAGTTATTTTCCATGCGTTATTAACACCAACGTTTCAATTCAACCCTAGACAAGGGGATAGAATTTTCATCTGCGGGAGTTTTCCTTTTTCGTGGAAAGACCCCCAGAATCAGGTTGAAGTTCGAATTGTCAGGTAAGTCTCAACTCTGAAGCTGAATTATACAAAACGTGTTTTCATTGTCTTTATTTACCTGATTTTCCTCAATTGTAGGGATTTACTCGATGGCTACTTTGTTTTGGAGGGAAAGGCCAATATAACATTGCGACAGGCATCACGGAGAATCTCCTACAAATACACTGTATTCCGCCCACAAGGAAAGAACGTGTCACCAAAGCCATTATGGGAATGTCTGCTTGGGTTCGTGCCTTACACGAGGGATCATGTTAACCGTTCCTTACTCATTCGTGAGGATTCACGAAAAAGCAACGGTAAGATGATACTGAATTCTAACAAATTTTGTCATTCTTGTATCCCCTTCTTGCACTAATTCCATCATTAATTCATTCGTTTATTTATTCATGTGCGTTCTTTAGTCCATTTATTAATTCATTTATTAATTCAGCTTTAGTCATTCATTTTTACTCACGATTGATTCCGATTCACCTAGTGGTAAACGGGAAGGTGTAAGGCTTGTAAGTTGGAATTCTATTAGTCATCTATGGTTATTATTATATAGCTGTTTGGCACCAGTATGATGATGCAGTCTTCAGTGAGCCTCGAATATGGGATGCCTTCACCAACCATCTACCCTTTTTGAAAAAGGTTTCTCTCGATCCAGCGGAGGGTCGAAGAAAGGCTATGCTGTTTATGTTACCAGAATGGGACAGAATCGCATCTGGTGAAAGAGGAATTACTGCGTCAACTGCCTTGACTCAAATTAACAATGTGATGTATTGCATGCGAGAGCAAGAAGTGGAGAATGGAAGTTACATTTTCCATCGTATGTTACCCGGTTTTGACGAAAAGCAGGTTGGTATAAAAGAATAATAGATCTGTATAGCTACATGAATATGCAGCGTTAGTCTGACTCATCAAAGTCAATAATTACTATTTTGAATGCGAAGATGATAGGTGACAATTACACTTTGGAGCTCATTCCATACATTTATTCCTCTAATGCTTTTTGATAAGGTGCTGTTTGATTATCTGTTTCCACGGCTGAAATACAATACTCACGTGCAGCAAACCCAAGCCAGAGATGATGAGGTTCAAGTCAAACGACTGGTTACATCTATCATGATCGCTTCCCTCGCTGTTGGACATCGCTTAATGTTCATAGAGGATAATGTGTTGAGGGACATTTTAGAAAATCTTGCTTTGCATGGAAACACAATTTTGAAGAAATGCATTGAGTTCGAAGAACTTTTGCTGCATTTTCCAGGCAAAGTGCAAAGGTTTGATATCTTTTTTTCATCATTAACGCAGATTATGTTGGGTCTCATGATCCCTATTTGTGTGGTTCAATGTTCTCTCGCTTAATATCGTTTAGATGTAACATGTAATGGTAAATAACTTTGTTGAAAGCTCCTGCAAAACAACTATACGTTTAATAAATCAGTTTTCAGTAAGTGGGAGAAAATTCATTTATTCTCACGCGAGATGTATTTTTGAATTACACCTTAATTCTATTTTTAAGGACACTGGTGGATAACTTGAAACGACTGTGTAAATACGTAATTGAGGAAAAGTACGGAATATTTCACTGGTTGTTCGCTGTCCCCTTGCTTCATTTCTTATCGAAATCAGTGGTGCCATTCTCGGGCGGTCAGCGACCAGCAGCACCAAGCTCACTGAATGACAACAATTGGTGGGGAGCAGATGACCTCTTCGACTTTTTTCGAGTACGACGACATGTGCTCAATGCAAGGTTGGACTTATTTTATACTAATGCTTTATAAAGACAAGGTGACCGACACACAAGACTTGTCTGAGTGTTGTGAAGGCTTACAGTTTTTAGTTGAGAAAGAATTTACGGTTTCTTCCATGGCCATGGCTTTCACGTTTCTAAGTAACAATTAATCTTTTTATCGACGTATCGAGCGGAAACTGTATTATTGAAGTCATTTTCTATTCTGACTATCATTTCTAAAACGTGAATAAAATTAATAGTTTGTCTTGTTCCTTTTTATGTTTCGCAGGGACAGGGCCAACACTCCAGCACTTCTTCAAAACCAACTTTCTCCCATGTTTGAGTTCGACCCATTATTCAAAAGGACATTTTTGTTGGCACTCTCAATCTTTGACATGAGCAAGGTTTTAAAGAGGGGAAACTTCTCTTTGTTTGAAGTTTGTTGGACACTTCTTCGGGTCGTAAAGGAGAGAGATAGGCCTCTATTTCTCTCGGAGGAGGAGGTAATTTTCTTGTTGCCATATTCACTGACATGATATGTAAAACGAGTTTGTACATCTCTACATTGAGCAAAGTTAAAACAACGTTAAAGAATCTTAGCTGAGTTAATTTTCAGGGACTGGTTTAGAAGACGTATTTTTTTTTGTTGTTGTAAAAACCCCCCAAAATTACGTCTGTTCAATTGCAAATCTGTATCTGAAGGATAACATCAGATACAGATTGCAATAGAACAGACGTAATTCTGGGAAATTTTTCAAAAAACGAACAATTGTTCATTCATTCCACTGCATTGGCTATGGCTTCCGTCACGTCCGCCCAACCCCCTGTCGCGTGCCGCCGCCTTGGCCACATTCCAGCTCTTTCAGCCCGCCTTGCCTCTTTCTTTCGACAGTCCTTCTCCAAGTGGTCCGTAGTCTCCCTCTCGCCCTTCGACCTTGGCGACCTTCCTCATTGCCAACATAAAACAAACAATCAAACTTTTTGCGTGATCGGCAATCACAAACTTTTACCCATTACTTAACAAGATTACTATTGCCGAAGTATAGTTAGGAAAAACCTAATGTATTTTCATGTGTCTACAACTTTCGATTAATGACCTATACAGTGGCAATATATGTAATGTATGTTTAATCCATGAATGTTGTAATTAGCCAAGAAATGAATGTAGCGTCTTGTTGTTGTTGTTGTTATTTTTTTATTTTTCGTTCGGTAGAGAGGTTGTTTTCTTTCTTTTTATTGTATGTATGCACTGTTGATGAAATATTTACATTAAAATAAATAATGATTTTGTAAGTTATTATTGGTCAGTACTGTAAGTAACTTCAGAATCATGACTAAGGCAAACTTAGTGTTGAAAGCAGTCTTCCCATGTTGATATTGTTTGAAAGTACGGTTGGTGAAGTTTATATTTAAAGCAAGTTGCGGTAATAAAATAAAATTTGTTTAAAATAAACAAACAAACGAAAGGAAATTAGTGTTTCCTTCATGATATTGTCTTATTTTCATAGTGGGATTCTCTTGAAGAATGCATCAAGGACATGAACGCAGTTCATGAGAAGTTTGAGAGGTAAAAATTTATCTAATATGAGTAGGATGAGGATGCGCAGACTAACTTAAATCAACCTCACAAGAAAACTTTAGCTGGCTCTTTAACTTTGATAGATTTTGAACCCAGGTTCCCTTTTACGGTCAGCTCTATCGTCTCATAGTACAATTCTCCTTTGTCTTTTATTCACTAGGGCGGAACACTTCACTCAATGGGAGGAAATGACGTCACTAGCTCAAGCAGCCTCACAGCTTTTACAGCACCTTCTAACAGAGCACCAGTTAGCTATCCAGAAGAGAAGTCAAATACTCTGTGGCCTTTTGAAACTCCTAGGCAATAGTCTTGTGTTGGCAAAACAAGACTCTTCTGCTGCACAGATTGACGGAAAGGAAGACAACACGCATGAACATATTTTCAAACAATCGTTTGAAAGTTTACGCGAATCTTTGGAAACGCTGCATCGGGCTTCGGGAAGGTTGCAGCTCGCATCGAAAAAGTACTGCCAAGAAGAATTCCAGGTACTAATAAAATGGGAAAAGCTTTTTACTGCTGAGTTTTCGAAGTCAGTAAAGTAAGACATCGTTGGGTCATACTTATGCATGTAATTCAGTTTTAGTCCTATAGACCCCGTTATGAGCGCACACTAACGGTGTTTTACGAAAAAAAAAGAAAAGGAAAATCAAAACTAGATCATCATACAGTTTGCGCAATTAATTGAATAAGAAAGTGTACTGATCTAAGATCAGCGACACAGATGGTCAATAGTTCCCGGTTATGTTAGGGAGATAAAGGCGAGAGACACCGTAATTCATTTTAAATGCGACGCAGATACATTAAGTTTACAATCATTTCAACTTACGTAAAATGTAAAAAGATTCGCTGAGATTTTCAGTAAAGGTTTATCTCCATCTCCTTTAGTTTTGGTCGAACCTTCTTTCGGTAAAGCTGGATGATGACGAAATGCAACAATGCCTGGAAAACTGTGTGAAAGGAGTATTTGAAAATCGAATTTGCGAGGTAGGTGTCGAATGTTTCTTGTATACTTTGCCACTGACCAAGCCTTTATTAGTTCGTATATAGTTTTAGTACATTTAATAATTGACTATAAATAGAAAAATGATTTCTTCAACCCCACTAGTCATTCTTGGTCATGTGCACTTCTTTGTTTTGAATAAACAGATCGACTATCAGCGTGTTATAGAATTATATTGCACCCTTGATCTCAGCATTTATCATCAAGATGTTGGCGACTGCCTCATGTCCACTGCATTCAAGGCTATAGACCGTTCTCGACAGGTAGGTTGTTGACACCATCGTACTGTCATCTCAACGTTTTAAGAATAACTGAAGAAAATAGTTTGCATTTATACAAGAATAACGAATCATTGATCGCGTACACTGATCGACCAGGTAAGTATAGGTAAACTTGTTATTTTTTTCTCAATCAAAAATCTAATCGTTCCATTCATATTTCTTTCTATAGGGCGACGTCAGGGAAGACCAAATGGAAAAGTTGAGGTCCAGTCTGGAATCATCAAAGCTAACTGACCGGCAGGCATCTGGGGTCGGCAAACTGTTTGGTCGTTTTCTTATGAAGCAATGGCCAAAGGAAAGCGACAGGGAAGATCCTTCAAGGGATGAGCTTTTGCGACATTTGTTTTCTTGGAAACCGATGGAAGAGTACTTTAAATACTTTAGTACGTAATGACGTTTTCACTTTTGTAGATAATCAAGGGGAATTTGAAAATGCGGCTAAATAATTTTTTCTTAACATTTGTGTAAACCACAAGACTGAATTAATTGACTTTAATCGACGAATACTTAATCACAAACTTCTAACAGTGACAGAACAAAACGGGACGGCCACGCTTAGTAAAACACAACGAGTACATAACGAGTCCAAATTCCAACATGGCGGTTCTCTCGTGCAGTCGAGCACGTTTTTTAACTGTCTCTGCGCATGTGCCGCACGCACACCGCAGGTTAATAGGATTGCGGTCTAAACTACTAGTCACCAGATTCCACAACATTCTTTACAGCTGGCTACACGCGTATTAAAAACTGTGTATTAATAGTTTTATTTAATGATGATCTTCAAAGAAAATTTTAAATCTTAAATTTTAAGAAAAATGGCAATTATTTCTTTTATAGACGGCCAACGTAAAGATGGAGCCACTTTATCTTCTGAAGGCTCAGTGCTTCTTCATCAGGCGTCTTCACTTTTGGAATGGGTCAGCAACGGCCTCAGGAATGCTGAGATTGATGTGAAAACACTACGACTTGTTCAGAGAAATCGAAAAAAGTTCTTGAGGTTGAACTATTTGCGAACCAGTTCCGAGGACAATCAATCCAGAGTCCCTCGTGAAGCGGTCAAGATGGATAGAGTCAAGGAAAACCAAAACGAGACAGATCCAATGGAGGTATTTCTTGAAATGCGCTGTGAGGAGCTCAAAGCGTTTGAAAGCGAGAGGGAAGCAGTATCATCTTTCGTGGAGTTTTGTTCTGCTGTAAAGTCAGGTGAGACCCAAACGCTCGGATATGATAGGAATTGAGTTAAAAACTACTAGGATCGAAGGAAAAAGAGGCAACCGAACCAAGCCAAAAGGATAGATTTAACACGTAACTTTTGTAGTTTATAACATTTTTCTGAAACAGTCGTGCCGTTTTCACTTTTTAGTTGAAGTTAACTTGAATGAAATCAAAGAAAAACTGAAGAACGACGTAACATCTTGTCGTGTGCTTGAACTTTGCCACAAACGCGGAATCAGTGAAGAGCCTCTAGTGAAATATTTTGAACTCACGCCAAGGAATAAGAGAATGACTCAATATCTTCATCTACTCCGATCCAGCTTTCTTTTCCGTACCATTTGGAATAAGTGCGAGAAAAATGCGGCTTCCATTTGTCGAGGTGATCCTCGATTAGCTGGAGTAATGACATTAGACACAGTGCACGAGCTTTTGTGGACCAAGTCCTTCGAAAGATGGCAAACTTTGTGGGATAGAGTATGTAGGGGACAAATTAGTCTGAGAGAAGTGGATGAAAGATTCGGCAAATTTCGAAACGAGCCAGAGTATTTCGATACTGAAATTGGAATAGCACTGAAGCTCCTTCCCGACGAACAAGATGTTGAAGCCGTCATCAATCGACGAGTTGATCAGATCAAACAGTACCAGAAGCTGAGAGGGTGCGAGGAAGCCGCCGCAGCTATCTTGGAGTTTCAAGAAGCCATGGAACTTGAAGGAGACTTTCAAGTGCTCGATGACTTTTACGATCAGGTAATTATCAAGTATAGACCTTGGCCCTTTATTGCTTTACTGAGTGCCTCTCATCCCTTTAACTCCCATGAATGACCATGACAGAATTTCCCCTGACAATATCCTTACAATATCAAGTACACAAGTGATAAAAATAAAAAAAATATCATTTAGGGGATTATTAGTTGATCCAATACCAAATTCTCTGAACTAATATCATCAGAATTGTATAGCAGACAGATCTTGGGAGCAAAAGGGTTAAGTGAATGTTAAATGGTGAAAAGTGGATAGATAACAAGCCAATGTAAAAGTTCCTTAGCCGTAATACAATAATTTTGAAAAGTCGAAAGAAACAACTATGTGACAGGCTTAATTGCACTTGCCCCAGTATCGATTTCTTTCAATCTATCTAAGGCGTAATGCGGCAAAATAATTCTATTGACATACCAGAGAGAAAAGCTGTTTTACGGGAAGAAATACCCATTTGATTTAAATGGTATGATTTTATTATTGTTTTTACTAGATGAGCGACGAATTTCGCGGACGCCCTCTCTCAACTATTGGTGATGATGTTTTAGAAATGGGAAAAGATCTTGAACATGTAACGCCTGTAATGATCGATTGCTTGAAAACTGTCGTTGCTTCCAAAGACTACATCTACTGGCTTCGAAAGGAAGTGCAAGGTGCGTTTTCTCTGATAATAAACTAACTTCCCAGTACTGACTAAATGTGAACAACCAAACGACCGACTGAATCTCACAGTTAACAAATAGTAACTGCGAAATTCTTCACATCAGTGGTAACCTGTGGTAGTTTTTCTAAATACTGATGACTGTTTCCTTGAAAAGTGTGTATAAATAAAACCAATAACGGAGTCATCGAAATAGACCTGTTTCTAATGTCAATATTCTAACACTATCATGAAAGACAGTTTTCATTTTCAACTTTTTTTTAGATCCCTACTCACCGTTATATTTCTGCAACTCCTTTCATGTAAATGATGCCAAAGTACCAATTTTCCCTCTTCCTTGTTTGCTGTATTGTTCAAATTATTTCCTTTCTTACATTTCTTACCAGGAAGGGACGAGGTGAAAACTCTGGTGGACTTAGCGATGATGTCAGCTGGTGAGACTGACATTGAGACCGATCGTGTTTCCTGTGTGCACACCACTGCTCTTGGCTTTGCTCCCTTCATTTTTGACCTGGACAAAGACACCAGCTTTGGGAAACTTATCAGTGCATGTGACAGCGTGTGGAGGGAGATCGAAAAAGACAAATCTTTGCTCGAGAAGCTGGTAAGGTTTTGCCGCACGTTTTGTTCATTTGATAGTATTGATCATCACAGTCTTGCACGTTGTAAGACTATCTTTATTGTGGCAGGTATAAAGTCAGCGAGAATTGATTAGAAAGTGAACAAGTCTTTTTTAACAGTAGTTTGAGTAATTTGTTGGTTTCGGTGGCGAATCGGTATTGAAAAGTATTACGCTAAATTACAGTGTAGGTCGATTAACCAATGACATCAGTTTTCATGAGCGATATTGATTTCAAAGATAAGCACCTAATCTTCCTTACATCGCAGAAGTTTAGTAATACAAGTATCTAGATGATATAGCTTCGTTAAAACTAATCCGTATACTGATAATTGCGGTCTTACAGAACAGCATCAGCTGCCATCTTGATTGGCTTAAGGGCGTTAAGGATGAGCATGCCATGTCTTCTCTCAAATTGGCTCAAGCTATCAACGAAAGAGGAGTATACTCCATTGGTCATTTGCAGGACAGTGTGGAACCAGCTAGGCTCTATTACAAGAAAAGTGTGGATTCCGTTATCAGTTTACTTTTACCTCCAACCGACCTAAGTGGTGAACGAAAGGAATTCAGTTTAGAGAAACTTCAGGAGCTACAAAGTAAACTTGCTCTCATTTCGGGAAAGGAATCACAAGGCGGCCAAGAGGATATAAACAAGTTTGGAGAGGTAATATTTTAGATGGCCAACGAGAGTGAAAGCAAAGTTGTTCAAGAGAATTTAGGTGAGGCACCTTTCAAAGCAAAAGAATGCAGCAGGAAAGAAAGGATGAGTGCATTAAGCTGCAAAGATAAAGAGGGCATATTAAAAGAAAAGGCTGAAGAAATATCAAAAAGGGTTAAAGTTTTAGTGTTGGTGAAGCTTTTACTATAACTTTATTTACATGATGTTTTTTTTCTTTCTTTCCTCGTGCAATTTGAATACGGTTAAAAGGCATAAGAAATTTCCATTTTTATTCTCAGTTGCTTCAAGGTGCTGTTCAACTTGGCCAGGCTTATGTAAATCTCTGTGAAACTGGAGATGTTTCACACCTCGACTGGAGCGAAGAATACAAGTGTAAGAGCTCTATGGGAAAAAGAATCATTGATGAAATCCAGTCAAAGTGCGAAGAATTTGAACAACTTTGCTACGCGTGCAGAGAACACATCAACGAGATGCGGATGAAATACCGCGAGTTAAACTTTTTCACCATACAGCAACTTTTATTCTTACGCAAGGAACTCGCTAGCTTGAAACAAGGCACGACATTGGAATCTCTTAATCTCCAAGTTTACAGTCTTCTTGAAAAGGTTCTTCCAAGCCTTCACAGGAAATTACTGCACGAAGCTCTTATTGAGGCAGGTCTCTGGTCAACAGATTTTGATCTGGATTTCTACAGCGGTCAAGATGCTCGTAGCACAACATCCCCGTCCAGCCAAGATGACACCTTCAGAGACAACGAAGAGATAAGTGAAAAGTACGAGAGCCTTTTTGATAATGTGGAGAGGCTAAATCCCTCAGAGCCTGAACGCCTCGCTGTGGCAGCTCTTTACAACGATATGAAAGGTAACGTTGCCGAGCTTGTTCTTTGGTGTGTGCAAAACAAGGATAAAAGCGACCTTTTAGATGAACTCTACGAGAAAGCTTCAGAAGACCCCAAATTCCGGGGCATCATAGGCGAGACTCCTGATTCAGACGAAGAGTCATCACAATCTTCTCAACATTCTGATGACCAGATGAGGTAAGAAAATAATTTGTAGACCGCATCGAAAGTAACTTCAAGAAAATGTACATGTGCTAAATGGTTTGTTCTGTTGCCATATGCATGTGCACCGATGATATAGTGATGAAGGTGGTTGACAGTTTCAAACAATTTGAGTAATTTTAGCCAGAGTTAAGCCAGGAATCCATGAATACCAGCACCTACTCTCTCCTATCTCTTAATGAGCAAACGAAAAAGACGAAACAGAAATAGACTCAACGAAACTACGCAGGAGGACCTTCCTGATGTTTCTTCCAGGACTCTGAGTGAAATTAACGAAACTGATAGAGGAGTAAGTCCGCGCCAAGGATTTTGATTGAGTACAATCCTAAGCCCTCTTTCATTACTTTATTTTTTTTATGTGTTTTAGTTTGCAAGAAGGTGATGATGAGTTTTCACATTCGAGTCTACCTGAAGAGGCAAACTTCACGTTGGACGAAACATTAGGGGGAACCTTTTTGACTTTGGACGAAATTGGTGTATTTCTATCTTGCTTGGTTGCCGGAAATGGTACCTTTCAATAATTTACATTTTATTTGTTATACCACCTTGCAATTCTTGTTTTATTCTTTTTTTTTTGCATTTCTTGCTTGTCACTTTGTATATTGCGAGTTCACGGAGCTAAAGTGCTGAAACGTGATATTCACTACATATTTAGCGCCTACAATTTTTTGATGTTATTAACCCAGAATAATGGTATCGACGTTAACTGAATTTTCAGAAATCTGGCCAAGACCTACCTCAGTATGACGTGTTAACTTTTAAATTCTTTATGTAAATACCTTCCTAGACATCTGATCTCCTGCCGTTATACAAAATTATCCTACCTTTATGTCCTGCTAGAACCAATTGATCTTAGGGATACTTGGTCCTTATTCTTTGCTTTGCCTAAAAGAAGTATTGTTTTTATTAATTAATCATTCGCATGAACCAACCCTCAATTGTAATCATTTCTTCTCATAGAGGACAGAGTTATGGGGAGAGAAATCCAAACTTACTTGAAAAGAGGACAGCCGAATCTCATGTTAGCAAAAAAAGGTAAGTTGCTGCCAATAACGTTCTCGTTTAGTTGGTAAATGTAGAGCATAATTTTCGCTCCTAAGAAGTAAGCACATCCTGAGGCTGCCGAATCGATTTCTCTAAACCTCATTAAAAAAAATAAAGAAAGGAAACGTTTGTTTATGGTTCCATATTTATTGCGAGACAAGTGGTGATGACATTTTCATACTCGTGTATATGACCTCATGGTAAAAGCATTAGGACAGCGGCTTCCACCTCAACTAAACTGTTTAACGATAAAAGTGTGTATCTCTCTATTCAGCCGTTTACTTTTATATCCACTCGTCCTCTTAATCCATAATTGGTATTTTTCTTGATTCAAACATTTTTTACGCGCTCTTTTCAGAGAACATCTTTTCCGCTGTTCTTGAACTTTATAAGGAGGATGGAATGCATAGTTTGCCAAATAGCGACGAAGTCCTCGTTTGCACATCTGAAACGACATCTGAGGAGGTAATTACTAGCGTGACATCACTCTACACAAATACAAGAGTAGCCTTGGCAAAGGGAAGAACTTCTAACTTAGTCACCCATACAGATCCATAATCTTTTACTCGTCTTCGTTTAAGTTATGTAACTGGATTAATAATGTAAATAAAGACATTATACGCTTCTGATTGGTACTAGACGAGTTTATTTTTCATGTAATAATGAAAATGACAAAAGTACTCGCTTCTGATTGGCTGCAAACGAATGCATCAAAGTCATAACACAAGTGTGAATTACAAATGGTGCGCGCACGCTTTCAAAATTTCACCTGTCTTGACTTTCTGGGGTTTTTTTTCTATGTGCGTTATTAGCAAGGAATAACATGATTTTTCTTGCAATTTCGTTTTCTTTGAAAAGTTTACTTGTGCTTTTTTACACCACCTTGCATAAGAAATCATGTTGTTTACCTATACTTATCATAACCATTACAATTTCCTCAACCGTGATTGGCGCAGTAGCTGCTTAATTTTCACTAATCATTCCCTAGAGCTGTAATCGGACATTGTCATCGGACAGTTGGCTGTAATCGGACACCTGTAATCGGACAGTTGAAGTTGTCAATCATACTAAGTTCACTCAGCCAAATCCAACAATCACAGAGTTAAACAGAATAACCACAGAAATAACCACTTGTCCTTAAAAAAAAATATTAAGGAATCTACAAAATGGAGAAATTTGTTTAATTTAGTCTCTCAGGGAGATTTTTTACCAAATTGTTTTTGCTGTTTTCGGAAATTGAAACGGTTATGATTAATTGGTAAAAAAACTTATTGTCTTCCAATTCTGTCTGTAATCATACTCGTGATTGACAAATAGGACTCCCACTTCGCGGTCGTCCAATTTTGTTAATCAATCGTACGATTACAGAGTAAATTGGACTCCACCTAGTCCTATTACCATAACTAATTGCAGTATGGGAAACGCGAAGCAAGCTGAACATATCGTGATGGTCTACTCTCTGTTTTCTAGGTGGAGTTACTATTTCGTCGAGCCCTGGCAAGCAATGGAAACAAACTATACTGTTTAGTCAATGGTGACCTGTTAGACTATGACGTCAGTCAGAAGGTGGTAGACTGTTTACACACATTGCTGCACGATTATTCCTACCCGGAAAGTAAGTTCTGTTTGACGTTATGCCCTTAGGTCCTGTATTCTGGTCTGTGGTAAACGAAGATATTAGTGTAAAAGAGTCTTTTATTCTTTCATTAATGTCTACTTCTAATTCCTACTCTTTTACAAGGTACTTAGTTCACTTTTCTTTCTTTATCCTTGAAAACTAGCTCCGTTTGCTGAAATAAAACGGAACTGAGGAGCTAGCTGCCTCTTACGTAATGAATTGTTGAATCAAAAATTTCCTTGTCTTAGAAAGGTAAATATTCCCTTAAATTTATAGTTTGCTTTTAATGTTTTGTTTCATTCTTTTTATGAATTTTTCAGGCTTGGCCCTTGTTGTTCTATGCAGTAGCGAAAATGAAGAACGAGCTCATATCATCACTTGTTTGGAACAGTACAAAGTATTAATGCCGAGGTATCCTCGACCAGACGAGCTGCGGCGATTCCTCGCAAAGCAGTTTACAGTACCAGGGCAGAGGCCTGGTGTGTATCGTGAGAAGCACGTGATCTGGAGTCCAGCTGCCGAAGTTAGTCGAGCGGAGAAGTAGGTGTATCTCTGATTGTTCTTTTAATCACGAAGGGAAATTATTTCTTGTGGGACCGCGAGGACAAAGATTGCATTTTCGTACACTTAAGCATCACTATCCATTGTTCATTGTTTTGAGAATGAATTAAAGGACTCTTACCTAGATTAACTGGAAAGATAAGAAAAATGTTGCGCTTTAAAGAACGCGATGATTAGAAAAGATGTGGCTTGTCTCTCCGTATTGTGCCTTTGTGCCAAAAATTGCAGATTACGACGGTTGTTGTACCTCTAGGAAAGGCACTTTTTTTGTCCGTCTTTTTAAATGTTAATTAACCTTATTGTGTCTTAGAAAATTGAAGCTAAAACCTAGGCCAACTCTTAACTCCTACTGTATTTTAAAACTGACGGATTTGATATTTGTCACCTTATTCCTTTTTGGAATAAATGAGATTTGAATTGGGGATGTCATTCAAAGTTAAGCTAGGAAATTACCTGACGCATCATCTCTCCAACATAAACCATGCCCCCATCCACGCACTCTAAACGAGAACACTGTTTATTTTTTAAAGCTTAAATGTTCTCGTGGTATCCTCTGAACACCCTGGAGTAGGAAAAAGTTTGGTCGTTCGTAGGTTGGCTGAAGAATTGGAAATGCTTCCCAACAATCAGCTTGTGGTGGAAGTAATGCTACAGGAGGGTGAAGAAACACCTCGTTTGTGTGTAACAATTCCTTTCCATGATAAACATGCGCATGTTGCAGATGCTGTTGGTTTCTTTCTTCCTCATGCTCTACATTCGGATATTCCTTTGTCGAGGATTTTTCATCTTGATCGTTCCTGTGTGGTGAGTTTGTTTAATTCTATTCATTCATGTATTTTCTTAACAACTAATTGATTGATGGTTAATCAATCAACTGAATCATCAAAAACACGATGATTACAATCATTCTTTCTAATTCAAACAGACAGCTGATTGGAACAAGGAAAACTATCAACTAAGGAAATTTTGAGTAACAGGAAACCAAATTCATAGGAATAGGCTACTAAAAAAGGCATCATCACCGTCGCTAAAGAGAAGTCAGAATGCAATGGTGAGGTGGTAAGACAAATCGAAAGACGTTTACACAAAATGGCTGTAAAGTCTTAAAGAAATTCGTCGCGCTAGAGTACAGATCTTTTAGAGAATATTTCTTTCAAACTTCGTCTAAAACTTCCCCTTAAGAGTAAAAAGTTTTGATAGGTATCAGACATCTCTTTTACAAGAAAAATATCGCTCTAGACTGTAATTGTTAAATTCGATTTAAGTCATAAGTTTGAAACTCTCTCTGTTTAGTCACTCACCCCCCCGAGAGCGATAGTTATAGTTTGACAAAGATGGCTGAAAGCTATTGAAACTGTCAACCGTTAGGGGAAAAACCACGAGTTATGTTTGCAAGAATGTAAAAAAAAATTGTATTAAGTCTGGAAAGTGTACCGGCAAGTAGACAAAAAGTTGAAGGTCGTCCGTGCCAGCGAAAACGGTTAAGCAAAAACTACGGAAAAAAAGAAGCAATCATAAATTATGTTCTAATCAATGCTTTCTTTGACAGGTTACTCCAGAGTTCGAAACGTTGCTGTTTAATTTACTGATCCTGGGTGAACTGACTGATGAGTGTGGACGCGTTTGGAGAAGGAATTCACATGACTTGTATATCCTGGAAATCACCAACCCTACTTTAATGGTAAGAATTCTTTCCCATACACGACTGAAAGAAAATGTATCTGCCAATATGCTTTTAAAGAATATTACTTCATAACTGTTTTATCTTATTAATCTTTTATATAATAAGAGGCCAAAGGAGTCATCTGAAGCATGCAAGTTTGATGAGCTCCTCCCACAAATAAGATGTCGTCTTCCGACAGACACCCTGTTCTCCTTGAGAAGAAAAAGCGCAGGTATGATTTAATTTAAATTTGGCTGACAAAATATTTGAATATTTGAAAACAAAAATCATGTTACTGCTTTCTGGTTGGTAGTAACAAAGTCATCTTACAGTCTCACTCCGAAATTTCTGAAATCTGTAGTATTACATATGTAGTGCTAAGCTGGAACATAAGTAAAATTAGAAAATTTTCATCCTTTGTCCTTAAAGCAAGGACTTTGTTGAAACCATCTCGAAGATTTCGTGCTTAAGACAGTTTGCTTGTAATTATCCCTTTGTAACATAATGGGAATTCCTCTGTTCGAATTTAACTAAAGTCAACTCACCCACCTCGAGTACAGTCCTTACTATTTCTACAAGTCATGACATCTTCAAAACGTATATTTTCGTAGCAGCAAAAGAAACTAATAGCCCATCGTTTGATGAGGGAGAATTAGAGAGCGACGAAGTTCAGCGCGTGTGGCAGTATCTTCAGCTGATCAAGGAGGAACCTGAACGCATCCAGCATTTCTACTATGACCGGAACTCTAAACGCACGAGTCCAGCCGAATGTCTTAAAACATTAATCAGGTTTGTACCTGTTCCGTGGGAGAGACAGCAGTTGTCCCAGAGAAAAACAAGCGTTCAAACCTTAAATCACTTTCGTCCTCGTTTTTTTCATCTTGGTACAGTCAAACCTCTAATTAGCTGGGTTCTGTTAAAGTATCACCTATCCTTAAGCGGTTGCTCTCCAGATTTTCGTAATTGGCTTCCCATATTAATATATTAATAGAACAGTCAAACCTGTATTAAGCAGTCACCCACGGGGAATGGCGCTTAATAAAGTTTGTCCACTTAATAAAAGTTGACCGCCGCTTAATACAGGTTACCGTTAAATATAGGTTGACCACTTGATACAGGTTCCACAAAATAGAAGTAACATAAAAACTATTAAAAACGCCATTTTATGCCAAAATTGACCACTTAATGTACAAAAACTCACTCAAAAAACTACTGACATACTATCGCAAACATACTAGTAAGAATATTAAACAATAATGGGATGATGAATCTCAAATTCGATGAGGTGACTTATGACACGAGAGGAAATTTTGCTCATGGTAATACGCTACTCGCAAAATACCCTTGAATAAGGTGCATCTAGCGTTAACTCTCTTGTTTCTCGACAGAAGTGTTTAGGAGACCAAACGGGAGAAACCTTTTAAAAAATATATTTATTTGCTTAACTATGTAAGGGTTCTTCTCTTAGATCTTTAAGTGTGCAATTTGTAAGTTTTTACCATTTAATTATTGAACCTAGCTCTTTGTGTAAATACTCATTCCGTATTTGGTTTCGTCAGGAACTGTGGAGTCACGAACCCGTCATGGTCTGAACTTCGATATTTTGTGAACTTTTTGAACTACCAGCTCAAGGATTGCGAGGAAAGCACGTTTTGTAACACCTCATTGGTAGAGGATACCTTAGAAGGATTCCGGAAATTTGTGGTTAACTTCATGATAATAATGTCAAAGGTTTGTGATAAAAAAATTAGCATTCAAAAGAGTGATTGATTTCCAAGATTTCAAGAGTCCTAAACATCGATCACCCGTTATTGTCAATCCGCTTCAATCGCCTCATTCTGTAGTCATTTTGCTTCTTCTTAAATTACCGACAACAGTCCTTCTCAGGACTAAACTCACCCGGACGATCAAACTATACTTTTACATTATTTTTCCTTTTGCATTATTCCCTCTTGGAAAACTTTTTGTTTGAACTCGTCCTCTGGCTCATATAAATGATATGACAAAATTCCATGGATGCCACTAATTATGAAACTATGTTTCTCTCTGTCAGGATTTCTCGATGCGATCTTTAACAGACAAAGACACCAGTCAGACTCACGGGACATCGGCCGATTCAAAGGAGGAGGACGACATTGTTCCCTTCCGGCTTCGGAGACGTTGGGAGGAGACGTAATACTTGTTCATACGTTTTGATCTCGCCATTTTGACTTTGCTTGATTTTGTAAGGCCAACATTTGGCACGAATATTCTTTCACTCTTTTTTTTTTATTTTTTATTTTATTTTAGGCCACATCCATATATCTTTTTTAACCCGGATCATGATACCATGACTTTCCTCGGATTCCGTGTTGATCAAGAGGGAAATCTTCTAGATCCGCAGAATACAGAAATCATTCAAAGAGGGATCATGACAAGACATCTTCGCACGGGACTTTATGTACAGAAAGTGGATTTGGAAAACAGCTTTGAGTCCTATTCAAAGTAGGTATCAAGTGACGAATGCTGAATGAAATAGTTGAATCAGTCATTGAGGGTATGTCTTGCCTCCGTTCGAAACTACTAAGGTAGGGGTGGGGGGTGGGAGGGGGTCAAAAGAGACTCGATGGCTTTGTGATCAGCGTGATGGAGAAGGGGTCGAGAGGTTCCGGTCCGAACCCTATCTGAGTCTATGCATTGCTTCTCTCATTGCCTCTTTCTACCCTGGAGTACAAATGAGTGCCAAAGAATTGAGCAAAAAGTGAAAAAGCAATTGCTAAGAAGCTTCCTAGAGTAGACTAGCATTCCGATGTGGGGGTGAAGCGATAATCCCAAAGGTCTCCAGTTAGGAAAACTAGCGGGAACTTCATTGCATTCGTGATTTCCGTTGATTTTTTCAGTCCTTACGACCTTCACCTGTAAAAGTAAATTAAAATTAGGAAAATTTTATTTGTTTAAAGAAAAAATAATTTCTTTTCGTCACAAGGCTGATGTGAGACAATACACCCGGTTGTATGGTGTTTCGTCAATTTTTTGTTTGTTTACGCAAACTTTAAAATTGTGTTTCAGGTTTCAAAAAATCGAGCTGCTGTGCGCTGTCATGGGTATCAACTACGGACATGATCCTGATGACTCTTACGAGCTGACGGGTGATAATGTTAAGAAAATTCTTGCCATCTATATGAGGTTCAGATGTAACATTCCAGTCATAATCATGGGTGAGACAGGATGCGGAAAAACAAAACTTATTCGATATTTGTGCGGACTGCAAACAGAGGGAGTAAGACAAAGAAACATGCTGTTAATGAAGGTGAAACTAAATTTCTATTCTCGATTCAGTGTAGTTATTAAGCAACTTTTGGAGATTTGTGTTGATATTACTGCCGGCATCTTGGAACACTAAAGTTAAGAGTACTGTCAGTAGCACTCTGTTTCTGTGTGTGGCATTGTTCTCTCTTCAGGAAAATGAAGCAATAAAATGTAGTAGTTCTCGCAGAAACCTCCTGAACGGGTAAACCAAGAATACCAAATTTTTCGGCGACATGACACAGAGAGATAGAAATTTGTTCAGGGTTATCTTTTTCTAAGCTTTAGACAGTGTAGTTGAAGCGGGTGTCTGAAGACGGGGTATTCAGACAGTGGGATCTGTGTTGAGGGGCAAACCTTCTTCTTACTCTCTTGCTCTGGTTGCTGTTGGCTTCATGCCTCCGCTAGCCTCATTGGTTATTCAAGCACCCGGTACTGTAATATTATTTTTCAGAGGATGTTTTACTGGTAGGTTGGGCATGGAAGAGTACAAATTAAAAGTTAATGGTTTTTGTTGTCCCCTTAGATACATATTTTACGGCAAAGAAGCGCAGTAACAAAAAGATGAGGAGAAACCCAGCAGTAACACTTTCAAAGCTTCCTTGAGAAATGTAACCGCGAACTTGAAAAGTTGCAATGTCCTTACAACATAACCTGATGTTTGTCATTGTTTTCGCTTTCTTTAGGTCCATGGCGGTACCACTTACAAAGACATAGAAAGAAATGTCCTTCAAGCCGAGGCAATGGCTATTAATAACAAACATGAAGGCGAAAATATCGACACCGTTTTGTTTTTTGATGAGGCAAATACCACCGAAGCTTTGGGGATGATTAAAGAGATTATGGTGGACCGAAAATGTAATGGTCGGCCCCTGAGTGACAGTTTGAAATTCATCGTGGCTTGCAATCCGTATCGAAAGTAAGTCTTGTCTTTACAATGTAAAATTGGTGATTATGAAGTAAAATGTAATAAAGGGCAAACGTCGTGGGGAAAACAGTTATTAAGCAACTCAAGGGAAGGAAGCGGCTAGCAGTCTGGATGGCGTTGTGTTCTAAGGCCAAGCACTGCTCTCCAACCGCGATCAACAGAGGATAAACAAGGTATTCTATCAAGCAGGTAGTACGAACAAGTAATGTATTTCAAGTTTGGCACTTACTGTGGCTCGTGAGTGCCATTTTGAATGAAATTAAAAGTTGTTATTCCTATAAACTTTGGATCTGGATCCGTAGTGATAACTTTGGAATCGCAGTTGTAACTTTGGATTCGCAGTTGTGACGTTTTCAACAGTATCCACTATATTTAG
The DNA here is from genome assembly GCF_036669915.1 of Pocillopora verrucosa. Lineage (NCBI taxonomy): Eukaryota > Metazoa > Cnidaria > Anthozoa > Scleractinia > Pocilloporidae > Pocillopora > Pocillopora verrucosa. The sequence continues at coordinate 10,178,482 of NC_089315.1, read as the reverse complement.
AATGTCCCTTTTAGGCCTTCATAAGCAGTTTAAGCGTGACTGACTGCACTAAGGGTTTTCGGCTAATTTACTGTCAATGCCGTGGTCGTTAATTTTTAAACCAGCCACAAAATACGATCACTAAGTTACCATGACCTAAGTTAGTTGCCTATTGCATCATATAAACCAACACCAAAACCTTATTTAGAAAAATTTTTGGCAGGCACACGGACAAAATGATACAGAAACTAGAATCCGCAGGATTGGGCTATCATGTGACAGCTGAAGAAACTGCTGAACGCCTCGGTAAGAATGAGAGATTCCGTGTGAAAGACATCAAGAAAATAACCTGGTCTGATTTGTTTTCTACGGTTTCTTTTCTATCATATAGGTAAAATCCCATTGCGTCATCTTGTTTATCGTGTCCATGCAATACCAGAGAGCATGCGTAGTCTAGTCTGGGATTTTGGACAGTTGAAACCGGAAGTAGAAGAGCTTTACACCCAACAGATTGTGAGGAGATATGTAAGTAGATGTCATTGTAGAGCGGGTAAAATCCGGCAGTGTATCCCAAAAAATTTCAAATGAAAAAACACGCTCTCCGATAAACTGTTCGATTCCTTTCGTTTGGTACGAACAAAATACCCAGTGCCCAAATCATAAAAAGGTTTATAGTTAACGAGGCCAAAGTACATGTGAACTGGATTTGATTAAGCTTGACAAAAATTCGATAACTAACTCTGATTTGATAGATGAGGGGTCATACTCACGCGAATTTTTTGATGATTGCTTTTAGTTTCACGAGAGTAATATCCTCTGTTTCTCTTGTCTCATCGCAACTTTCGAGAAATTTCTTGAAGATCTTTAGATCAGACAGCGTTTTGTTTTTGGCGTTCCCGTTCCCTTTCCTTCGCAAAATGCATTTACATCTTCGGCGCTTACCACAGAAAATCTAGCGGCGGCCAGTACTCTAAGCAACGAAAATATCAAGATCATTCAGCGAAGTTTGAAAATGTTGGAATCGTGATGTTGTTACTCAATGTGACCCTTGTTGTTGCATACTATAAATGCGCCACTCGGTTCCCGGATGTTGTGGTCATATTGATTCTACGAGTGCTTTAGTTCTCAGCAAAACACTGCTGTCTATATAATTATGTTCATAATCCCTATGACCCCTAAGAATGACTAGCATCTAATTTCTCCATAAAATCTGAGGTCACTTGATGAAAGGAAATGTTAAAGAAGCTCTTGATTGTTTAACGAATTCTCCGCTTTGTCAACACCTTAGGAAATATGTGTAAGGGGCAGTATGGAGAATATGCATACTAATGTTGGGATGTAGAGGATTATTTTTAGCGCTAAATAGAGTTATCTGAAATGATTATTCTTCATTCGCTCGCGTGCCGTTGGTCTAAACCTCAACAAGAGACCTAACATGCTTAAGCCAAAATTATAACTGAAAACTATAAAGGGCGGCTGGTATATCGGCTGATAATGTCCGCGGCTGAAAGATTGTCCTAAAAATGAAAAGTTACCCTTAAAGCAAAACTTCGAGGGCAAATGTTAAATTTCAAGGAAATATTTTTCAGTGGGGAAAAAACCAGACGAAATCCAAAAACTACCGGTTAAAGCGCTTAATTCAATAGAGCCCCAGCTAATTTCTATTATTAACACTTCAATTTTGTGCGAAATTATAATCTATTTCAGGTTGCTCAAGGTCGTCTACCCGGAGATGAAAACTTAGTCAGTGTCATAGCAAGTGTTTTAGCAGCTTCCCAGAGATTCATGAGAAAGAAAAAGGTGTTTTGCTAATTGAACAATAGCAAGTTATCAGCCTTGTTCAATGAAAATTAGTATTTTATTGACCTGATCTTTTAGTTTCGCTTTTATTTTTTGAGAGCCTGCTATCAAATTTCTGGTAGGTTTGTTGGTAATATGTCTGTTTTTGTGCAAAGTCTTTTTTATTTAAACTTGTTTCGATAGGAGATTGGTGTAACATAATGAAATATGTAGTACAGTGGATGACATCGTATTTTAATGGGTTTTCCCTAATATTCTTGAAGAAAGTAGCGCTTTGTTGTAGCCTGAATACGAAAAGATCCTTATCGTTTCTTACAAACTGGTTTAAAATTTTCATTTGCAGGATGAATGCAGCTTTGTCAGCTTACGTGACGTCAAAAGAGCCATGGAGGTCATGCTGTGGTTTCACGAACACTTTCAGCACTTTTCTTCTTTGATGCAAGAGAAGGAAAGTGACAATGAAGACGATGGCGAGAATGAAGGCGAAACCGAATTTCATGTGCTGCAACCCAATCTGAAAGAAGAACCACCCGCTTATGTTGACGAGCTATCCGTACTGAAAGAAGAAGAACATGCAAGTTTCAGAGTGGAAAGGCGAAAGCTTATTGATCACTCGGGCAGGGTTAATCCTCTCAAAGAAGAGGTTACCGTCAAAAGAGAAATAGACGAGGGATCAACCTGGTTCGAGTCCATTTTAAAGCGGATCCCCCCTGCTGCTCCTAGAAAAGAACGGGTTATTCTTCCAGAAGAAACTCACACAGATTCAAAGCCTCCTCGATTCGATCTATCTAATGCGCTCGAGCTTGAAGAATCTTATAGCGGACTGTTCCCCGAAGAAAACGTAATTCACACTTTTACTAAAGACTATTTTTAATTCTGGTGAAGACACTTTATGTTTCAATTGTGTTAATTACCAAGCGCATAACTTCGTTTTGCTGTTATGTGTACTTTTAATCTCATACGAAAAACATTTTCTTTATGAACCTCACAATCGACTGTTGAGTAATATTAGGGCCGCGATCAACTCAAGCGCAGGCGTCATCACGCCTTGACATTATCAGACCTCGTCACCATGTCACCTTCCAATAAATCTTTTGATTACATGTTTGGTTTTAGACTTCGGAATACAGAACTTACCATTGTATTATTCGAGGAATTTAGGAGGTTGATGTATTTTTTTGAAAGCAAGCAAATTGAGGTCTGAATGTTAATTTCATCAATGTTCACTGCGCAAAAACTAAGTCGACGTATTTTCTGTTTTCGGAAACTAGTGATCCCATTTATCATTTGTCATTATTAGGGAGATGTCAATGACAGGATTGACCCAGTAACCTGGTCTTTAATTCTTGCACTTGGTGTTTGTTACCAAGCACGGTTAACAGAAAGGGAGGAATACCGCGAGGCAATAGCAGAATCATTCCGACCACCATGCAGGCTTCCTGGTGGAGCTGAGAGAATTGAAAGAGAAATTTCTCGGTAACGTCATTACTTTGTTGAAGATAGACATACATGTGTATATGTTGTTTGGAAGGGATGCTGTTTGAACTTCCTTTCAAAGCTCTTTCAACTCTAGCTATGTTCTTTTTTTCTCTAAGATTCTTTCTCATTTTACTGAAATGGTTATTTGGCTGAACAGCTACGAAAAAAAAACATTTTTTGCCAGCTTGCCAGAAAGCGGGAATTTTTTCCTTTATGTTGTTTCACCATTCGAGGAGACAAATTTAAAGTAAAGTGTAAGTCATTGGTAATCATTTATGTGAGTCAGTTCTTTGTGATGAAGATGATGGTAAATACTGATATCTACGTTTCCTTATGAAGATGTCAAGAAACTTTGATGGGGGAGTTAGAAATTGGACCCAACATTGCTCGCAACGAAGCCCTTAGTGAAAATGTGTTTATGATGGTGGTGTGTATTGAGCTCAGGATCCCATTATTTGTGGTTGGAAAACCGGGCAGCTCAAAATCTCTGGCTAAGACCGTCGTCGCTGATAACATGCAGGGAGCAAGATCCAGATCTGACCTTTTCAAAAAGTTTAAGCAGGTAAGACCGAAGCACAAAGTGCTAATAAAACGATAACGATAATAACAGTATACTATTGATAATAGTACTTATAATTGAAAAAAAAACCTTTAACTCTTTTGGAATTGTTTCTGTCTCTTGTAGGTTGTAACTGTGTAAATTTAGTACTATGGTATATTTCTTTGAACGCCTCGTTCGAGAATATTCGTATCCGAGAGCTTTTTATCATTTACTCAAATGAAAGAGTTTAGACACATACGAACCACGGATAACATTTTGAGATGCTATTTCGTAGTGTATAAGGTTTCTGACTGTTTTCTTTTCTCTTCAAATAAATTTTTTACAAGTTAGGTTTTACAGTACATTGTAGGAACCACGGAATTTAATCAAGTGCTTCCATTTTTTATCATAGATTCAGTTGGTTTCGTACCAGTGTAGCCCTCAGTCCACCCCTGAGGGGATACTTGCAACATTTAAACAATGCAGTGAACTTCAGGAAAGTAAGAACGAGCAGACAACTTCAGACACATTTGCCTCTGTGGTAGTGCTAGATGAGGTCGGATTGGCAGAGGACTCACCAAAAATGCCCTTGAAAACTCTACATCCCCTGCTAGATGATGACCAAAACGACGAGTTTGTGATCCAGTCTGGAAAGAGTTTTACAAGAGTTGCTTTCATTGGTTTGTCCAACTGGGCGCTGGACCCAGCCAAGATGAACCGTGGGATAATGCTTTGCCGTAATGAACCTGATGGTGACGAACTGGAGGCGACTGCCAGGTAATTTTGTAAAGATTCCATGATATTTTTGATTCACGTTTAAATTATCTATTTGATATCAAGAATGTCTAGAGTATCCCTTACATGCAAAAATTGCATTAGGTAGGCTAGCGCAGTGATGTAATGAGGTGCTCATTCAACAAGTCAAAGGAAACTTTTCTTCGTGAACCACTGCATGATAAAGCAAACGAACGGGGGTATTATGGTATGACGGAACGCCAGAGAAACTATAAATTGACCACAAAAAATCAACAATTTGCTCCAACGAGAGGCTAAAGCTCGGAATGGCAGCTTTTCTAGCCGACCCAAGGTGACTTATATTTGATAATCAATTAATTGTTTTAATGATTAAGAAGCACATGGAAGCAGTTTAGCAAAGACATTTTTAGGCGTGGGCAATGACCGCAAATTGAATGCAACTGGAAGTTCGAAGCGGACGATAAATTTGTCGCAAGCACCAAGGAAAGCGTCAGTTTACTTCCTTTTTCCCTTCGATCGTCGAAATTTCTTTTTATAAGAAATTTGTTTTCGAGCGGAGCTAAATCAGGCTCTCTCTTAGATGTTGATAAAGAACAAGTACGCTTAAAACGACTCATATAGGGAAGGTGCATCATTTTTCAAGGTGATTTGTAGATGACCATACGGAGGATAGGAAATCTCTCTTTCAGGCCATTACCCATTTTGTTTCCAACTTATTCTGTAATCAACATGCAAGCCTACTAAATCATATTAATTTTCGAAAGACGCCTAAGGTTTACGCATCGATTAAGTTTCGTAGATTGTTAGGAAAGCAAACTGGATATAAAACATTGTTATCAAAATGTCTTATATAAGACCGTTCATCATCTTCGATTTAAGCTATATATTGATTATTGCAGGGGTATTTGTGGATGTAATGAGGACATACTGACACATATAGAACATCTTATATCCCCGTTGGTCCGTGGCTACAAAGACCTTTACGCCAAACAGAAAACATTGAAGAAACTGACAGAGGGAAAGAAAGATGAATTTTTTGGACTGCGAGATTTCTACAGGTTTGATTGTGTTGACCTGATCTGATTATGTTTTGAACTAATTTTTCGAAGAATTTCAGCTAATTGCTCATTGCTTTTGTTTTAATTCAGTCTCATTAAAATGATCGTCTGCATCGCAAAAGAGCAGCAACGCCGACCAAACTGGGAAGAGCTCGAACAGACTATTAAGAGAAACTTCAGTGGCCTTCTAGAGGAGGATTTTAACCCTGTGAGAATTCTTATGGATCATATTGGTTTTCCTGAGGAATATTTTCAGGTTAAAACACTTTTTTCTTTATTGTCTGAAATAAGAACTTCATGCTTCAAAACCGGTTTTATCGTCTCTTATCTGACACCGAAGTTCTATTTTTTAGAAATGTCTTAAAAACAGAAATACTAATTTCCGGAGGACTTGCATTAAAATTTACCAAGCAGTGAACTTTCATGTTCATCACAGATGTTTATGCCGTCGGTTTACACGGCGAAATTAGATTACGGTGGATAAGCGAAATGTCGATTTAAATCAAATACATACTGTTTTATGCCCCTTGATTTCTCAGATCACATACTTAAGATGAATTTTTAGTAAGGCTTAAACCATTTTCATTTAAATAACAGCCCAAGAGTACCTCTGATGGTAATTCGTTTGGGACACACTTCGGTGGTAATCGAGCTAATGTTAGATCTGTTTTAGAGGATATCCCAAGGATACTTCTTATGGGCCTTCGACGATCACGCACTTTAAAAACCGCAATTTACCTCATATTCGTAACCACCAAGATGATAATTGTTTCCACTTGTTACATTGTTTAAACCTCCCATAACTTACAGGATGAAGAACGTACAGAAGTTGACTCTCTAGATCTTATAAGGGCAAGCCTGAATCGGGAAAGCGTAATGGGGTAAGTCTGATACCGCTTTGTTTACAATTCTTTGGTAGAAAATAGGAGATCTTTAGACATGTATTTCCTGGAGTTTTGTCTTATTTGACAATGTGACCATGTGACCTGTTCCAATTAAGAGGTACACCTCCCGTTCAATATACTCAATTGATATCAACGTCATGGATTAATCATTTCCTAGCCAATACAAGCATGTCAGATTACTATTTTAAAATCATTTGACGTACTGCCGTATGAAGAAATATACTCCTCGTTGCTTGACACGGTTTTAATTATCGTACAACGATAAAGGAGTCCTACGATACAAATAACAACCGAATTATACTAAAATACAGTCCTTATAAGCTCACAATAAAAACGATGCATATACCTAGAGATGATATGCAATGTAAGATGGCTAACTTGCAATAGTAAAGCGGTAAGTAGAGTTCCGATCCAACGTAGATAGAGAAATACATATTTCCTCGAACGTAAGAACGTAAACACAAAATGGCTGACTCCCTTGAACCGGTCAGCGGTTATGATAGTTCCTAGGCCCTAGCGGCCACGTCGTCTCTTCACCGTACATGGCCCGTCAGTGCAAATCCCACCATTCTGTCTTGACCAAATACTCACATGAAATTCAAAGGCGATATCCCTTATCATTTGCTCAAAAAGGTTTGCAGTGTCTTTTTTTTTTTTTTATAGAGATGGACGGTATCTGCTCATCATGACTGAGAACTTTGCAGCTTTGCCAAGAATAAAACAGCTTTTGTTGGAACAGGACGAGGAAGAACCATACGTTATATTCGGTAGTGGCTTCCCTAAAGACCAGCTATTCACACAGGTGAAAATTATGCGCTATATGTCACATGTCACTTTTACTCTCTCAGCCTGTGTATCTGTTTATTATCTGTGCCATTGCCTGTATCACCTCATCACTGCTTGTATATCTCTCTACCTGATGTCTGTCTCTCTCTGTCTGCTTGTCTATCTGCCTACTTGTTTAAGTGTGTGTCTTTCTGTCTCTTTAATGTTTCGGTTGCTTTAGCCATTTCCTTTTCTGTCGCGTTCACTCACTGATAACTGGAAATTTATTGATTGACACAATCATTAGGTCAGTGCCATAACCAAAGATTGTATAAACGTAACTTCTGCAGGTTTGCCGAAACATCAACCGTGTTAAGATGTGTATGGAGACAGGCAGAACAGTAATTTTGCTCAATCTTGAAAACCTGTATGAAAGCCTCTACGACGCCTTGAATCAGGTCAGTCAAAATCGTACAATACAACGCATGACGTGACTTTTCTATACTTTGCCATGCGAATGTACCTCAGCCTCTGGTGCACCAAAAAGTGATAACTATACTTTTTCGTAATCCTTTAAGCTTTCTCTTAAATTTGTTTTGAAACTGTGTTTTTAGTATTACGTCTCTTTTGGAGGAAAGAAATATGTCGATCTTGGGCTAGGGAATAACCGAGTCAAATGCCGCGTTCACCGAAATTTCAGGTAATTATGTCTTGGATCAGTAATCATGACCAGTATTACGAAGAGATAAGAATTATAGTCTATATCAGATTAGCAGGCCATCATGCACTTTTGAGATTAAAGCTCCAAACTTAGAATTGTACCCATTACTTCGTGAATGTTTTGCTAAATAGGGTTACAATACTTATTCAATCTAAAGGAAAGGCGTTTCTGCCAAGAATATTTTAGGAACGTAATTTGATTTCCGTCAAACTTTATCAAACTCGAAACAAAATACTGGCTGTATGTGAGGGTTGAAGTAGAGTGAAAGAAATCCTTTTGTGAGCAGCTGTTAATAACATTATGTGGTACAACAGCTTGTACACATTTACAAAGGTACTGCTTATTTCAAACGAAGAACTGTTGCAATCATTCTTTTCAACAGGCTTATTGTCATTGCTGAAAAGGACGTGGTTTACAACAAGTTTCCCATCCCTCTGATCAACCGCTTGGAGAAACACTTCCTTGTTATGTCATCTGGCCTCACCAAGCTTCAGGAGGAACTGACCAGGGAATTGGAAGATTGGGTTGAGGATTTTGCGCCTATATTGCATCGGACCCACGAGAAACAGAGGTTGTTTCAAAATAAGATTCCTTTGAACCAGTTTGCATCTCTCTTCTTTTCTTCTGTTTGGTTTTGTTTGTCGTTGTTACTTGTAAAGCTATCTAAATCTTCTCATTTCCTAAAATATTACAAGAGGAAGGTGACATTCACGTTATTCATTACAGGTGTTGTTACTTATGCCTAAATGCATAATTTGAATTAATACTGATGCAGTTTGAAGTATTTTAAGACTGGACCATGTCTTCGTGGCAGGTTCCAATTGAATTTTCATTCCCATTAATTGAATATATTGCGGTTCCACGTTTCCTACTCTGTTGATGACAAATTTGCCGCATTTAGCATCTAATCTTTTTCCTTATTAAGAACATTCACTAAAGGAGATGCTTTTATTGGTTACCACGGGGACACTGTCCCGGCCGTAGTTTTGCAAGTTTGTGCTGAGCTTCATTACGACGGGACCTCCCCGACAGATCAAGATAGGGAGTCTTGGATGGAAGAAGTAAGTTGTACTACGAGAGAGAGGAAATGCTATACACGATTGTCCATGAGGTTTAGCTATCTGCATGAACAATCCCAGTAAAGAAAACATGGTTTGCATCTCTTTTAGGCCTCTTATTAGGGTACTTACCCTTCATACGGAAATACCATCCGTACAGCTGAAATGGTTTGTTGGCCTTTAGGACATTTTGTAAGCACGAACCATCAGTTTGGGATAAGAGTGCTGTTTCCTGTTCACTGGATCTTCGCATGTAGCTTCCTCTTTTTCTTTCTTCTGAAAAGCCTGGAGGGTTTGTGTCCATGATTGATATCCCAGCTGTTGTTTACTCAGCTGCTGTTTTCTGCTTAAACTCACAATGACTTTGTCAGATTCCATGGGCCCTGCTGTTCAATGGGTGGATTACGCTATCCAACGGATAAGTGTTAACAAAACGTATTGCGCTATCCACTGGATATAGATTAATCCACTGGATAGCGCTACTCACCCTTTGAACAACCGGGGCCAGGATGAAGGTAAGAATGCCGTTTTTGTATGTATTTAAAGTTTTATTTTCCTCCAGGTGCTTTGCATATGTAAGGAGCGTTTGCTACAGTGTGCGACTCCCGACTCTGTTGCTCGTCTCCGTTTCTCACGTCTTAGCCAAGACGCAGACGAATTATGGACGACGTACTTCCGTAAGCAAGAACACTCGAGCCTGGCCAACTTTTTAGAAAAAGAAGTCGGGCCTACTAACTTTGGTGCATTTGGAATGTCTAAAGCGTCATTTCGTGCCCAAGTAAGAAAATTAGATTCTCTAAAAAAAGTTCCTGCTTAAACATTTCGTTAGCTGAACTTTGATCGTTCGATTAATCTGTCAAAATTGTCACATGACTGTCTAAGGTAAGAACTCGGCTGGGGATTAAATATTAAACAAGGTGATGCATTTTCTCGAGCTGAGCAACAAATTTTGGGTCCTTGGAATTTTTTTTGGTAGGTTTCGCAAATGCCAGCGACATTTTTCTGCCAAATTTTCTCAGCAATCTTCGCTAGAATGTCTCACCACTGAGAAACTTCAAACAGGGTTCATTTCTCCAAATTTAGTTCGTATTACTTTTGCTCAGTTCTGTAGTAATCAGTAAAATCTATCTTGACATGAATAAATGGAATAGGATGAGCTTCTTTCTAATCGTTATTTTTTCCCAGATTTCGACACACTCTCGTCTTCTGACAGATCGAGACATTCCTGCAATTGCCAATGCTGTTAACGTGCATCCAAGTTCAGTAAAGTGTGTCTCACTGCAGAAGTTCCAAACTGAACAGCAATTCTGCAACAGTATAGGGTAACAACTAGATTTGAGTATCTTTTCAGTAGAGTTTAGACAAATAGCTTCAAAAAGGAAACAACGATAGTGGTAGAAATTTTCCCAATAGAGCAACAATAACAATACTATTATATTATAACATTACTCTCCTGCTATAAAACAAAATCAGTGCTAATACCTTGGATGAAAGAGGATAAATCTGCAATACTCAAAATTGAAATGTACTTAATCAGATAACTGATTATTATAAAAGGGCTGCGTTAATAAGATTATTAACAAAAACCCATCTGTGTAATATTATGTTAAGCGCCAGGTTACTAAGCCAATCAAAAAGCGTAGTCAAGCGACACGAATGCAACCCCAATAATTTTTAACACTCATTTGAAAAATGCTCTAAACCTGAGAAAACATAACTCGTTTCAATGTAAAAAAGGCACTTAGCTGGTTAATGCACGTTAAACTATTCTTAAAACACCACCACGAGATATCTCTATACTTTTTACACAAGGCAAAGTCTTCCAGAGGCGTCAACTAATTTAAAAATTCAAATGTTAATTGTATATTACACAGGAGAGACTTCTGGGCCAAGCTCGGAGGAAGGAAGAGCCTGTTAATTGTTCAGTGTGATTCCACAGACCAAAACCTGAATTTGGTAGCATGCTCTCGTCATTTGCTCATAGAAGAGTTTCGGGAAATGGAGAAAGAATTGGGGGAAATGGACAAAGATTCGGAGGAGGATTTTACAAGTTGCAGCCACGTTCTAATGATTGTACAGCTGCCTAGAGTGGCAGGTGGCTGTAGAGAGTTCGTTGGTGTGCAAGGGGAAGAATGGTTGTCTGTTCACATCGACGAGTTATGCCCTCCAAGTGAGGAAATACCACCGATTGAAGCACTGATGGACCGTTCAGTCAGTGAAATTTTCGAAGGTGCCCTTAACGAGACAGAGAAGACAGAAAATCATCTGACTGTCTGCCAAGTTCTGACAAGTTGCGTGCAGATAGCGGCCAGCAAGATCGAGGATGATGAATCGACGCTTAAAAGAGCAACCAGAAGGATTGAATTGCTGCTTGACTTACTTTCGTCTGGAACGAGCACTGGTAAGATCCTCGAAATATTCTTCATAGATTTACTGTTATCCCCCCCCCCCTGCTTCCCGAAAAAAAATATTTTGGCGAAATTTAGTTGTTAATTACAAGTTCAATCTTAGCTCCATAATAAAAAAGAAACCTAGTATTTCCTTTTTTCAGGAAAAAAGGATGACAACCGTTTTGAGATGGTGTTGGCAAAACGACTTCATGAACTACTAGAAGAAAGAGATCAGCGAGCACCAAAAGAGGGAAAGGAGTGGCTCGAGGACGAGGCTAAATCGTGCACCGTGAAGGAAACTGGAACATTCAAAAAAGCACTTTGGCGCCGTTTCCAGTCTGTTGTGGCTCCTATTCTGGCTGAAGTCATCGCATATATCGATCGCGACGAAAACCTTGAACTGGCTGCCAGTGAACACCCTTGGGTATCACGTCTCTGGTTGAACATGTTTGAAGACGACTCCTTTACTGATCTCAATTATAGAATGTTTATGTCTCGAGAGGAAGATGTGGAGAGAGTCCGAAGTAAAGTTCCAGTTTTAAAATCAGGTTATCGATCGCATGTCTTTAAATGCAGGTTTCCATTTTCGTGGCTCCTCAAAAAGCGCATAGACGAGATGTATCGAGAGGCCAGAAGTATTGCAGGTGAGTTTCATTAAGTTGAGGCCTTACTCTTTTTCAACCCCTTTCGTCACGTCTTGTCTCTTGTTACCGTAAACGCCGTGTTAAGCCCCCTTCTTTCTGAAGACCGCATTCCCATATGAAGCTTCAAGGTTTCTATAAGCTCCTCCACTCTAATAAGCCACCCTCCCACCCCCTGTTCATGAAAAAGAAACATCATTAACAGTTTTGCTAAGAAATTTGTCTGTAAACGATTAGCGTTTGTACATTTAGGCTAAGAAGCATTCAACATTAAAAATATACCTATATTCGAAAGCCAAATTTAGTTTTTGGCATTAACAAATCCCTCCTTATTTGTTAGAAAACTCTCATGAAACCCTCATTGAATGCCTGCGGAGGTTGTTGGACAATTCAAGCATGCGGCGCATTGTTTCTGAGGCTACCTCAGAGGGCGGCGAAGATTCAGTGGTTCGTTATTTGCATGACTTTACACGGATGGTGTACAAACCTCAAGATGACCCTGAGACTGAGGTAATAGTGTAAGAGGACGTCCGTCGTGGTGTATTAGATTCGTGTCCACGTAATACTTATGTGGCTTATTGAGGAGAATACTTGGCTATTTAAGTTTCAATCACAGCATCGTTTTCTCTTCACTTTTGACTGATTGAGTTTTTGTTGGATGCGTCACCTCGTTTTAATCCACAAATTAATTAAGTTAAAAAATTAATTACAAAAGATTTTATTTTCATGTCTAAACCATTTAATGAGCTGTAAGATCCTTTGTCCTCTTTAGATTGTTCAAAGAGCGATTACAGCCGCTGCAAAAGAGCTTCATATCCAGAGATGCTCACCAGATGATAGGTTTGCCATGGATTTTGCACTAGTTCATGTGGCACATTCTCGTATTCAGCAGCGCCTCAACTGCTTATCCCTGTTTCTTCGAGCCACGCCTGACCTTGCAGAGCACCTCAGAAACAGTTTTTCTTGGGATGAAAACGAAATGGTATGCATCGGTTTGTTTAAAAGTTATCATAGTCATTGAACCTGTGGATTTTTCAGGTACGCTTTGGCATGTTTTTGCATTTGTTTTTTGTGGAGGTTTTTTTCCTGCGTTAGGCTAATCAGTTGATTACGTGAGGGGAAAAGCGATCGAAAACTCTCTAATGCTAACAAAATTAATTAGTTCATACGATGGTTAGTTCATAGGTAGAGGATTTTATCAGCCTTCCTACCCAGTAGGAAGGCTAATCGCAGCGAGTCGAGCAAATGTGCATGTAATAAATTTTACATTTACATGGAAATAAACATTCCTTTCTCAGAATGTTGATGCAATTGCTCTGCAAATGTGCTTGGAGCGTATGGAGCCCCATGCAGAGGAATTAAAGACCACCTCACAGAGACAGGCTTGGTGTGACTCAGTTTTGTCAGTGAAAATCCCAGTGGAAGAAATGATCGGCAAGAGGACAACCGAAGACAAGACACGTGTTGGAGGAAAGACTGAGTCCATGCTGATACAGTGCAGGTACTTTTTATAATTTAATTTTTTCATGTCATTCTTGTGCTCTCGAGTTAGTCAGTTTATCTTGCCGCTATTTCGCTCTAATTTCAGATCTATGTGGCAACGCCTGAGTGCCGTCAGACTACTTATCGAGCACGTGTATCCATCTCAAGATTCAAAAGATTCTAGAGATTTGCGGAGCATTTTGAAACTTTGGAAGGTAGCTGTCACATTCCAACTAGGTTTTTTAACAATAAATAAATTGCAGACTATCAGATAACTGAAAGCCAGTTGTAAACCTCTTTGGAGATAACTCTTTCGCAGGGAAACGGAACGCAAAACGATATATTAAGATAAACAGTACATAATAATTTCATAAATTTGTATTTAACTTTTCAGTGCCTTTTGATTACTAAGTGACTCAGAGACTTGATCGTTTTTAGGCCCTTGGTGAAGAAACAGATTTTACAAAGGCAGATTCCCTCAACACTATTGAACGTTTTTTACTAAACTGCACGGAGGATTCACTTCCGGTACTTCAAGAGTAAGTAGCAACTAATATTGCTTTAAATCCGAGTTCACTTTCCAATAAACAGCTGCTAGAAATGCTTCTATGTTCAGTGTTTATTATAAAGCAAAACGCCAAGGATAAGGCACGAGAAGTCATCATAGTGAAAATGGGAAATCATGATTACAGCATGTAAATCGTGTGACCAGTGTTGTTAGCTCAGTTTTAATATTTCATCTAATATTCTCTTACGTTCTCATGCAGTTTTAATACTAATGTTTCTACTAGAAATGAAGACCCTGAAATGCAGGCTAAATTTATCCACCGTTGCAACGCGTTCTTCATGGAGATTGTATCACTGTTTTGCTTTGGAGACGATGTGCGTAATTTGGATCCCGACGTATTTGAAATGCTCATGAGATATGTTACAAGAGCACATTCTGCTGGTGCACCAAGAGAATTTTCAATTTCTCTTGAATTTGGAGCAGACAGCAGTCCTGTTGTGAGATCATTCCTCTTGCAACAGCTTATCAATTCAAGGTGTGTCTTTCTAAATATATTTTTAATGCGTTTATCGACTTTATTTAGTAAATATTTTGCAGATACCACGATAAAGTCGACTGTAATGACGAAGGTCGCAGAGCTAATGCTTTCCATGGCCTTAGTGCGTGGTCTGACTGTAACTTACCTTTTACACTTAATAGTGCATTTGCTCTTTCTCATATGTACTTTCCTCGTCTTGTGAACAAAAAAAGCATCCTACTCTTTCGCATGTGAAGCAATCTTCAACTTCTGTATTCATATCGAGTTGTCTTCATCGCCAGAACTATTTTACCTTTCAGAGTTTCTCATATTAATTCAGTGAATCCATTAGAAACAATTTCATATCAGTTAATTTTTTTATCGTGAAACAATATCCAAATAGTGACGAAAAAGCCAAGAAACACCTGGAGCGCTTCCTCTTCGAGGCTCAAGGCCTGTCTTCAGAGGTGCCTCATATCCTGAATGTTTGTCTACTTGCTCTGCAGTGTATGGAGGTACATATGGATTTATATTTATTTGAAACAAAGCTAACCTTATGGTAGAAGATAGTGCTTCAAGACAAATGTTTATTTAGTACAAAAAAACTACCAAAACATGTTACCACAAGGGAAACAACATTTAAAATACACTGCTGTTATGATACCGAAGAGATCAAAGCGAGTAATGGATGAGCAAAAGAGAGGCGAAAAGGCTAGTTTTCACAGGTAACGGAGTCGGAGAGGGAGTATAAGTCGGAGTCGCACGCTGAGTCAGAAACTTGATATAATCGGTTTCATTTCAGTCTAATTCCGCTTATGACTCCAACGCTTGTGTCTACGTGAATACTAAATTGTCAGACTCGTAGGTAGACGAGTTGATTCGGGTGTAGCCTGGAGCGAGTCTAGTTTCTTAACATAACAGCAACAACTTGAGCATGGAAGCAGGTTTGAATGGTGATTTACTACAATATTCTCATAACGATCGTTTACATACGTTTTGCTCCATCTCCTCGTTTCTTCCATTATATTAATTGTTGGAGAGTAGAGTTACGAAAAGAATTGTAGCAAAACACGACGAGACTCTGCGCAAATGTCATGTTACTAACAGTAGAAATTAGACAGAGCTAGTGCGTGAGCTGTGTTATGTCCTCCAATTGGGAATTGTAGACCGGATGAAAATTTTAGAAAATAGAGAGTTGATTGATGGGAAGCACTTTTTATTTAATGGAATTGCATTTTATCAAATGAAGTTTAAAAAACTCTTCACTTTGGGCTTATTTTAATCTGCAGAATTCCTGCGCTAGTACTTTAGCCATGTGCGCCAGCCTCGATCTTCCACTGCAAATTGGTAGCCTTAACAAGATTTGTCAAGATGCACTCAGCATCTTACAAGAAGATTTCACAAGTTTTGAAGAAATGCAGGTGGATTCTTTGGAAGCGGTGGCTAAAGCACGCTGTAGTTTAGGAATGGCGGCGCACTACCTGTACATGAGCTGTGTTAACGACGACGAAAAGTGGCTCCAAAGGGAAACGCGAGCCGCAATGGAATTCTTCCTCAACACTGTTAGGGCACTTTGCTCATTGGGTCCGACAGGTTCCAAATCTCCTGCCCTCTTTCTGCTCAAACAGCTGGTTAAACGCTACGGAGGACATGCCATTGTAACTGTGTCTCAAAAGCCAGAACTTTCGTGGATTGTTCCCGCTGAATTTCAACGAAATGAGGTGGGGCTGTCAATCGGTGCTTGTAACACTGCATATTTATCTATAGTTTGCATAATTAATGTTCCAGTTTGATTATAATCTTATATATTGTAACCCCCAACCCATCCCCCCCTCCCCCCACCCACCCATCCAACTTGCTTCACAGGCCCATTGACTCACAGCAACATGGAATAATACGATGTGATAGATGTTCTTTCTAACCAGGATACACACCCTAAGTCGCTTAAAAATGCATTAACTTGCCTGCATTCTCAATTTTTTTTTCGATCAACTTTTGTATAGTTTTAAAACATACCAAAATTAACAAGCAAACAATGCAATGATGGAAATTTGAGTTTACCGTTCGCAATCGTTTTCAAAGGTGTCTCTAATTGCGCTGAACGTGCTATGGATGAATGATTTTTTGGTGAAAATGGATCTATGTTTTTCCAGCATTGACTTAAGAAAATTAATATGAATACCGATATAAAACATGTATTCTTCATTATTCAAATACTCTTACAGTATGCTTTCGAACAGGTGCTTTAAGAAAACGTATTTATATGGTTATAAACAACTTTAACAGGACGCTGAGATGAATCCTGATCGGTTTCTTGTGTATGGAGAGTTATATCAGGAATTAAGAGATTCGATAGCCAGAGCAATGTTAAGCGATGACACAGATGAACTGACAGCGTCACTAGAGGTAACGTAGAAATCCTTTTCAACAGTTAAGAAAAAACAATAATTGACAAGTGATAATTCAGGAAATTTTTCTATTGCGAGAGTAACTATCCGTGCTCTGGTTGGTCAAAAACCTATCATTTGATACATTTTTTAACTCCCAGTTACCTTTTAAGAGCAATAGATTGCTTTTTCAACGAGTTTTCTGGTGTAAGGAGAACGTCCAAAAGGCTCGTAAATTGCACGATAGTGGGCCGAAAGAACGATGTATTGCTTAAATACTATATCTGAGTTACAAGGTATTTAAATTCTTTATCATCCATGTCATGGAATTTGCTTGCTTACTTACTTGTGCCAATCTGTGGTATTTCAGAGGTTAGGCGAAGTCCCAAGGCAGCACGCTAAAGACATCATTCTACTTTTGGCTTTGTATCGAGAGATCGTAGTGCCGCAAAAAACGTGGGTGCAAAACCTGCTGTTTCAGCCGAGAGTAAGTGAAGAAGCTGTTTAATGTACGCTAAAGGAAACATAATGACTTTGGTTAAACATGCAATCAATTTTCCATTTAATGTGCCGTAATGATTTGATTTAGCTCCCGAGGAGTTTCTTTGCTCATGGTACCTCAAGGTAGGGCGCTTAGTAGGGACAAGGCGTTCATTCCTTTTTTTGAGAAACAGCAGAATGTGCAAAACAATGTTTTGATGTTTATCCAAATAGTACAACAGCAGAAACTGTAAAAGTAACAAATATACAATGAACATTCGCAAAGTGATGCTAGGAAAACATAATAAGGTTGCTTAATAGAATAAGGGTACTTATTAGTGAGAAGGGCGATTATTGGAACGGGGGCACTAAATAGAGTCATTACGATAAGCAGATTGGCATTTGTCAACTTGTCAAAATAACACTGTAGACGGTAATAATATTATATCGTATCGTCCTCAGAAATATGCTGAGATAACAGACGTAATCCTTGCAAGGAGCAGATTTCTTTCCATCACTGTAAGTTAGAATCTATTTATTTCTCATTATTTAACCCAATACTTTGTTCTTAAACGAGGCCAAGGGTTTCAGGATTGATATTTGCTCCTGTCTAGCTTTAAGCTTTACTACACAACTAAGACTTTCAAATAATAAACTATTGAAAGCGACGCGTCGGCTTCGACCCGACATAATACTGTTTTAAGATTTCAGAGGGAATGAACGATATGCTACATCTAGAAATACTTGTCATCTACAGGAGTTTATTTACCAATAACAACTTCTGTAGAATAGGTCAGTAGCAAAGTACTCCATCCTGCCACCGTCACAAGGATATCACAAGAACAATTAATCATTCCCTAATTTTACATAATCATTTCATGAAATTTCTCTTATTTAAACGAATAGGCTCAACATTTGGTCGAGACTCTCTTGAAGAATCCTCAGAGTGCGGGATTTCCATTTCTCACTGTTGAAGAGACTCATGGTGAAATTGAGAAGGCCTTGCCCGATATCCTGTTCCACGTAACTACCGTTCTTCGGTGCATAGATTTTGATGAGTTGCTGACGCCTCTTAGGGAGATTTTTCTCGCTCCAGGTCAAATGCTGGTGAGTCCAAATTGTTGTTGGTCCTAAACTTTTGTTGAAACCTTTTGTGGTCATGCCTTTTGCAAACAAATGACATTTGTATTTAACGCATATAAAAATGCTATCGACTTCCTGTCTAGCTCCCGCAGAATGATATGTAACGTGACTAAGATGTCAGACGCACGAGGCAAGAGACATCGTTAACGCATGTATAAAACAATAAAAAAGAGCAACATCTTCCGATCCTGACCAAAGTATTGCTGCGGAATTTCGTCTCAGTAGCGAAGAAATATTCGTTACCGTTTGCTTTGCAGGATTCTTTTCTTCCAACAATGCAAGAGGACACTTTTCAAGAGACTTCTTCCGCAATAAAGGAAGGTGGTATGTGGTATGGTGAGTATTATATCATACCTGGGACTGATATATCCGGTATTTCCTGACTGTTGTTGCGCAATCGTCGTAATGGCTCTCAGAGTTTATATGTGTTCTTTTTTCCAGAGTGTCCAAAGGGTCATCGCTACTTTATTGGTGAAGTAAGTATTGCTTTTTGATCAAGAGACCGATGGACTGATTGATTGACTGAAGGGCCAATCGATTGGTCCATCTATTGTTTGTTCGACTGACTGTTCGTTCAATTGACTGATCGTTTCGCTGCCAAAAAAGTGAATTTCTTATTTCAAAATACCCTTTAAATAAAATTTTTCATGTTATTCCTGTTAGTGTGGGCAACCAGATGAGGAGAGTCACTGCCCTTCTTGCAAGTCACTAATTGGAGGCCTAGCCCACAAACTGGTCACCAACAACAGACAAGCAAGCAGGTAAGTGATCTTTTTTCAATGAAATATTGTAAGTTTCTTTTTGGCTTCGGTCAGGAAACCCCGCGAGAAACCCTCATAGAAAAGGGGAGAGCCACGCCACACCTGTTTCCGTATTGACGTCTTCATGCCTGAAAAAATCCCCTTGAATTGACGCAAAACATCTGCTCGAGTATTCATTTGTGAACGTTATCTGTTCCGTGAACCGGACAGTTTTTCCGAGAGCGGAGCTTAAGGAAAACTGCGAGCATTGAGGAATAGATGAAGTCTTAGAATAGATACGCTAGAATTTCTTTAAGCTAAATAGCGATCATTGTGTTTTTTCATCAGCGATGATTTTTTGTAGCGCGCCGGAAAAAAACAGTTACATACAGCTCACCTTCAAAAACCGAAAGTAATTTTTCAGAGCGACCTTATTATTGAAGCTTTCAAAATTGGTGAATATCACTCAAGGAATATCACCAGATATTGCCCAGCGTAAGGAGGGCCCTATTCACTCACGTGGTCATGAGTTATTGAATCTCGCGCGAGCGAAATATTTGATGGATTATATTACGTGTCATTTGTTTTCAGGGGCGACCGTTCTAGCAAAGGACACATCTTGGGAGCTCCAAAGGCTATCACAGTGGCTGAAAGAGATCTTACTCCTGCTATGGTAAGCCTTTTGAGGATAATTCTACACTCTGCCATGATGACTGGAGCCCACGAAAATCATGAGGTAAGCTATAATAATGAATTATTATTCCGAGTTCTTTTTAGTCGTTTAGTAAACAAGAGATAATCCTTTTGTCGGAACGAGTTTACTTGATAGGACGCCACATCTTAGTTGCTAATTTAATAGAAATATACGGAATTTCCAATCAGATCTTGGGTTAGGGTTAGGGTTTGCATCACTCACATCTTGCTTCATAAATATCTTGTGTTGAATAAAAAACACTTTCAGACTTGAATTACTCAGCATGCTAACAATGTGCTTACCATTAAGCACTCACATAAGATTGATCTGCACCTTCTTCAAGGCCATCAGTCAGCTTATACATTGGCCAGATGACCAGCCAAGTGATGTCAAAGGCTTCCTCCGGGCACATCTTGTTAATGATGTGCAGAATACATCGGCCAGCCTGGAAAGAAGCGTGGATGAAGTGTTGCTGATGATTCATCGTGTTTTAGCACAAATTGTGGACCGTGCAACAACGCGTAAGTCAATACATATCAAGTTACCTCAAATAGAAAGACGATCAAATGAAGAGACTAATTACCTTATAAAGGTCCCTTTTTCTGATGGTAAACCTTGTGAATTATGCTCCTCGGGCAAATCTTGAATGTTATGGTGGATAACGATAGCCGCCCAATGCAATGTTTGCGTAAACAAGTTTTAATACACCGGAATATTTTATGGCTTTTGGGTCTTTCAGAAAATTAATTGTGATTTTGGAAACTCAGTCTCCTAACTTGCCTCCTGAAGAGACTTATCTGCCCTTTCGGCGCCCATCTGTGGAGGTCCATGTTTTCCTCTCTAAGTATTCCATGACATTTCCTGATCTTAAAAATAACCCAATGTCTAAAAAATTATTCAATAATAGCTGTAATGTTACCGGTAAAGGATCCATAAGTTACTTTACAAGGTATTCATTTATATATCACCCTTACCGTTTGATACTAATTTTTAAGGAGGAGCAGTTGGTAGGGAGAAGTGGTCGACTAAAGCAGAAAGGAGGGAATGGGAGAACCAGTTTTCAGACGTATTCGCAAGACCAGTAGTAATGGTAAAAGGCTTTTGTTACTGCTAAGCTCTCAAATTATTACATATTTACTAGCTTGAGGTTATTTCTTTCTTTTTATTCCACAGTTATATTTCTTAGTACCAGTAACATTTTCCATTATATTCATGCACAATTTGAGAATCAATTCAATTCACTGAGGGTCAATATACCGAGGCTAACGAAGGGAATAATAATGAAATTAAAGATTTTCGGTGTTATCTATTCTTAGAGCATTAAGAACATTATATCGGCATATTTTTTGATTACTTATATAAATGTGAATTATTTATATTTCTTTCCAAATTTTCAGAATCTGGAGGAACTATTGAAGAATTTCTATGCTTCGTCTATCAACGACAAAAGATTGGGTAATGACTATTTTCTCATCAGAAGCTTCCTTCACCTGAAATTTGTGGATATGTCCTCCATGAAAATAGAAACTTTAGTCAACGCTCACGCACACATACTCATGATATTTTTTATCGAATTGCGTAATCACGTATTGCTACAGATGTACTGAGGATTATTTCACTGATTATTTCGCTCGAATTGCCAAAACCTTTCATCCCCACTCAGCCATAGCTCAAAATTAGACCCTCTTATTGACAAAAGTAGTTTTTCTTTCAGCATGTTCTCCATTTGGTTGGAGAAAAGTGGGTCTTCAACATTTTTTAGACCAATTCCAATGCCTTCAAATCTCCCGTACTTAGAAGCCCTTTGATGTGAAACAGTGTTTTACATTATAGCAGTATCGTCTAAACAGATAACTTTCGTTTAATGGTGCTTCTTCAACCTTGCAGGGAGTGATCCACTAATGCGAGAGATTTACGAAGTGGATGACCTTTCACCTCCTCGCTCGGCAGCAGAAATCCATCCTGGACACGCGACCTTTTGGAAATATAGAACACGTTTGACTGTTGAGCACGTCATTCGTCAGTTTCAAGACATCAAGTCAAAGATGGCCTCCTGTACAGTCCTGGAAAAGTTTCTGAAGGAGGTAATCTGACTTTAAGCAAAGGAAGACGCAGACACTGATGTTCACGAATTGTTTTAATTTATCCTATATGCTTTGTTGTAGGAACAGCGACTTCGAGCAGTTTGTCACCTGCCAAACCTTATGACTCTGTTAAGAACAGTAACTGACCGCTTTCATCGAAGAATCGACAGAGAAAATGCCAATAAGCTCACGATACGGGATCTTTTGCAAAAATTACCTAGAGGTAAGGCTTGAAGTAGACTCGGTTGTCCAATTTGGTTTATGCGTGAAGATGTACGCGACAAAAGCAACCAACAAACACTGATCGTGTCATATAGTGCATAAAATAGCAAGTGTAGTGAAGGATGATGTTAAAAGAGCCGTCCCTGAATACTCAAATGACAAAAAAATCCTTATTTTTACTCAGATGATTTCTTCCACCGAGTAACCAAAGCACCAATCGCATGTCCAGCCGCTAAGTGGACCTCTTGTTAGGACTGCCTACTCTCATATCACTTTCCTAAGCTTACAGTTTTTACCTTGCGTCTGAGTGACAAATTACAATACTCTATCCATTGAAGACCGACAAAAACGGAAAAGTAGCTTTATTCGTATAGCCAATGTTTAACAAGTCCAACGTCTCCAAAGGAATAAAATCGTGTGCCAAATTAACGAAAGCCGCACAATAACAAAGATGTTCCCATCATAGCGCAAAAATGCACGCTAATACCCTATGTTAAAATGTTCATTTTATAAGCGTATAAAATGAACATTTTATACTCTTTAGATCCGACCTAAAACGGCCACAACACTCATGTAATTAGCTATATGGAGAATAATTGTTATGAATGCATCAAGCACCATCTCCCTCCTTTCCATCTTCCAAGCTTCAGTAAATGACAAATGGCGGGTGCTTCAAATATAAAACATTTTTCTTTTTCACTTCTTTAGCACTGAAATTCCATATTGGGTATCTTCGCTAACAATACTAGTGGCAGATAAGACTGAACTGACATTTTATTTTCCCTTTTTTTAAAGACCAGAGGGAAAACTTCAAAAAGTTATTCCAAAGTTTTTGCACCGCATGGGATCAGGTTCGCCATCACCTGAGTTCACAAGGTGAGAAATCAAGAGAATTTTGAATAGCCACACCGTTAAAGTTGCTCAAAAACCTTTTCGGACTTTGGGGCATATTTTCGCCAAACCTAAGGATCCGGTCACGAAAGAACAACCGACGCCATTTATTCTATTCCTTGCAATGACTGTGATAACGAATACATCGGACAGACCAAACGTCAGTTTGGTACACGTTTAAAAGAGCATCAAAAAGCGGTTTTCTTTTGCAAAAAAGAAACTTCAGCTTTATCGGAGCACATATGCCTAACCAACCATACAATTGGGTGGGATAATTCTAAAATTATCACCACTAATCGGCATTACCATCAACGCCTTTGTTTGGAGGCTTGGCATATTAACTCCGCTCACGCTCCTTTAAATCGTGACGATGGCGGTTTGCTTCCTGACGCCTATTTACACCTCGTCAGATCATATAAAAGGACCTCTTGTTGCAGCGTTTAGATTACCCCTGACGAAGGCACTAGAAAGGAGTGTCGAAACGTTGGGTCCATGAATTGTAACTTCTTCGGTTACATTCATTAAATCTGTAAACCAGAGAAGCATCAAACCATGTCTGATTGTCCACTTGGTTGCCGTGTGAACTTTAGTGTAAGGTGAGAAAATATTAATCAAAATGTTTGAAAAGATACAGAGAGGGGGGGCAAGCAGTGCAGTTTTTTTTCTCTCAACAGTCAACGATTAGTTTAAATCAATTGAAAGTAACATAAGGATAGCTAAAAGAGGAACAGAAGAAAGGTTATTAGATTCATTAACAACTGCCTATTAATCTTTGCAAGTTGTTAATATTTCTCTTCAAAAGGTCGTTTTACGCCTTCTCAAGAACAGTGCTCCAAGCCAATTGAAATGACCTCCACCGTGTCAGTGTTACTACCAACAGACGTTGGCCCAGGTGTTTGTTGCAAAGCTTTACTGTTCTTCTTGGTCGATGCACATAATGATATGGTACAAGCATACCATGGTGCTGTTGGCTCTGACGAAAGCACACGGTTTGTTGAATATGTATATTTACACATGTCACGTTAGCGTTGCCGTATACATGAAGATTAATGAGGTCATCACTACAGCTCGATTAAATATGAATAAGTTGAAGCTCAGGTCACTACTAATACCACCTGAGCATTTCTTAAGCCGAGCAAGACACTAAGATTAAAAACCTTCGACCAATCTGGGCCCCGAGTTAATTTCGTTCATTTTATGTCATTACTTTCGCGGACCATTGTGAGTTCAAGTGCTCGTTTTCTAAGTTTAAATTTGATTTTTGACTCCTACAGCATCTTCTTCTCCTCACTCAACTACGTGTTTGCTTACCTCTGCCATCCCGTACCCCATCACTTATGTATTTTCGACCCACTCTTGAATTGAAAATGGAAACGTTCCTCGCAGTTATGAACACTACTTAAGCAGCACACATGTATGATTTTCATATATTTACAGTCATTTATTTACCACATCGAGGGTTTATTTTGAACCAACAATGACCAGCTCCCAGTTGGCGTCTTAGCTTAGTTGGTAGAGCGCTGTACTGGATCGCAGAGGTCATTGGTTCAAATCCCGTACCTCCTGAATTTTTCTGGGGCCTTATTTTTACTACTTCTTAGGTGGTGTTCATCACTACGAAGATCGTTTCCATATTCGTTTTTTAAACCGCAGTTTTCATATATTTATAGTCATTTATTCACTCTTGAATTATTTTTATCTGAATAACAGAGCCACTGCTAAGATTCCTCTTTCGGAGGTTTCGGTGTCGCAGTTGGTAGCATATGACTCGGAAAAGGACTTGCTGCCTGTGATGCTAGCCAACTGCTCCTACTCATTAGAGGTGGGAAAGGAAACATCATTGCAGTACAACTGGGAAGCCCTTCAGAAGCAGATAGTTGATAGGTTCATACGGGGAAGACCTACAGTGGAATTTCAGGTAACTGTTTTCTCTATTCCGTGCGAGCGGCTCTCTTTTCAAGGGACAAAATCATAGCCACATTTTGCTTAAATTTGCAAACAAAATTTTTAAAGCTAAAAATTCAAATCCGCTATTTCGATCTTCTCTAGCTTTGTCTTGAACGCGGAGTACTTTGTATTACCTAGACCAAGGCCAAATTGTCCAACGTTTTCTAGATAACGTTATAATTGATATATCACTATCCGGCGGCTAAGTGTGAACAGAAAGTATTATGCTATCCACCAGGGCCCGGTTGTATAAAGGACGGATAACGCTATCCAATCGATAAATCACTATCCGGCAGGTAGGGGATGGCAAAACGTATAGTGTTGTTCAGTGGATAGAGTTTTATCCGGTGGGTAGCTTTATTAACCGTTTAAATAACAAGGGCCAGATTGATATGAAACTCAAAACTGCATTTCTGGAAAAGCACCTCGTTGTCGTTTGGTAGTCTTGGACAACACTCACTAATATATTTTTTCAGTTGGATGATTTCGTGTTTCATGAAGATGACCGCGATGTGTCCTTTGACAAGTTGAGGGACAAGATTCCCCAGGTTAGAGCTTTGTTAATTATTTATCACTTTTAGTGCCTGCTTTCTTCAAGAAACAAGATTAAATTTGTCATAGTCTTGGGTAAAAATCACTAGAAATTTAAACTGGATGATATAAGTAGCCGTGGTAATCGACATAAGTGTGATAAACATTAAACACTGGCCAGCTCTAAAAAAAATAGACAAAAGCGCCTCATTCTGTGGTGAACCATGAGAACAGCATATTTAAGAGTGAAATCAAAGGTAAATACTAATCAGCCTTAACCCTTTACACCCAACATCAGTATGCATATTCTCTATACCGTTCTTTATACATTTCCTGAGGTGCTGACAAGGAGAATTTGTTTACCCATCAGAAGCCTCTTTCGTTGGTTATCATTTCCTTTATTCTCATGACCTTAATGTGTGAATCAGGGGTGATATTGTAGGGAGAAATTCGATGCTAGTCACTCTTAGGGGTTAAAGGGTCAAGACTAAAACGATCGCCAAAGAGCAATTTACCAATAAATTCAGATCTACATCAGCTGAGCGATAGGAGAGGGAATCTGAAAATGGACTCTGCAGATTTAGGATTCAGTTTCTTAAAAACGACGCCCATTTTTGGTGCACTGACGAAAATTCCGTGTTCTTTTTTTTAAGGAGCCAATTGATGGTCATACCCGTACCCAGATTCTCTCGGAATTGAAGGACCTCAGGAACGTGAGTGATTTGCTCTCAATCCTAGAGATGGCGGTTGGTTTCCTATCTATGGCGGGTGGAGATCCAGAGACAAAAATCTGCGATTATCTCAAGAATGTTCTTCGTCTTAGTGATGGAAAGTCGAACTTAAAGAGTAAGAAGGTTGGTAATATTTCTTCTTCTTATGTTTTTTTAGAGGGCACGGTAACGAATCATGCAATCTAATTGGTTCTTTACCCGGTTAGTATTTTCCTATCTCTGCCCACGGGCCACGGTAACGCTTTCGTGAATCGCCGAGTACATCCCAAATTTCGTTGCCATTTTTCATAAATATATCTCGTTTTTTCGGCTGGGCAGTATTTTTAAGCAAACGCGTCGGTCACTACCTCAAGCTGATAAATAACTTATGAATCCTCTCTTTTCTCCCTCTCAAATCACTTTGGTTGACAGAAAAATATTGGTTTCAGAATGAATTTGTGTAAGCAATAGTATCATTACGTTGGTTGACAAGCGGCCTAAAAACCGTCTGCAATTAATTTTAATCGTTCACAAAAAGTACCTAGAAAGTTAGAACGTGAGGTATTTGGTTACAGTTAAACTGAACGATGGAACTTTCATTCATTTAGTATCTGAATTTTTCTCAAACAATTTTGTTCGAGTCCGTTCAATTTGGACATTGGTACCGTAAATTGCACAACAGAAACTGAAGGAATATATTGAGAAAAAGGCGCATTAAATCCCCTTGTGTCTCGTTGGAGTGTGCCATTCGAATTTTTTTTTTTTTGTGGAGGAAAGACCAGGTTTACACACGCCATTGCAGCAAACAAACGAGCAAACTCTCACAACTTCAAAATAAAAAATTTGAATTTACTCACAATTACTTTCCTCGCCGTTTACTTGATAAACAGAGGTAAATCTACGTACATGAATGAATCGTCGATGAGAGTGAATAATACTTTCCGTTAGATCATTGAATGTTTTGAAGAAAACATTGTCGTGATAGTCCTTGCCAAACTAGTTCCTTTGTTTTTAAAATTGTACTTGGGCTTTTTTTTTTCTTACGCGCTCTCTAATTGACAGGTGTCAGTTGTGACAGATACTTATAAAAATAATATTTCAAAGTTTGTTTGGAAGCCTTTTAAATCAACTTTATCCTTACGCAAATGAAAATGTTTCGGTGAGGCCGTGATGCAAATTAAAGAGAGATGGCATCTCTCTTTAATTTGCATCACCTCTATTTCAGTTTATGGAAGATCTTGCCGTATTTACAGCTCTAAATCATTCGAGTTCTTTCGGAAAGAATTTCGGCACGTTTAAAAAAAATAAATATGTTATTTACCGGCAAAGGGTCGGTCCGTATGGTGAAAAACTGTGACCTCGGTCTTAAAAATGCTGCCCTCGGCCTACGGCCTAGGGCAGTATTTTCAAGACCTCGATCACAGTTTTCCATCATACGGACCTCCCAGCCGGAAAATAACATATATATATATACTAGAGTTATAAGAATACAGTCTCAGTCGCTTGATTATAGGTCGATTGGCTGATGTTTTTATGACGTTAGTTTAAACAGAAAATCTCCTCAACTGCTCGGTATCTTCTTGAACTAAAACCGGACCCCGATTGAATATCGGCGTCAATTAACACCGAAGCAAAAGACCTAGAAATCAACGCTTGAGGTCTCCAGACCCAGCGTTTGATCAAGGTCTCTACCTTTACATTTCGAAAGGGGGTCACAAGTAACTAATCAACTCCTATAAATGGCACTGCTGCGGCTGGACACCGCGGGGAAAAATTTTGCCTACTTGTCCAAATATCTCTCTTTGTCGGAGCTTCGGTGATGAAAAGTAGACATGACAAAACTCTACTCAGATGATAAAAGACCTGCCCTGATCAAATGCCAGTCACGCTTAAACACATGGTTGAAAAATCTTTTGCCTGGAATGCTAAATGAATATCCTTCTCAGCCAGATATTACGTTCAATGAATTTAAGTCAGGTACCCTTACCACTTCATTGTGCCCCTGAACCAACGGCCGGGGAAACAGCGAGATCTTCTGCGAATCTGGACTGAATACTGCCAAAGTTTTGATGAAATAATCTCAAAGGAGAGGGAACTATTGACTCAGGAAGGGACAAGTATCTTAATGTATAGGTATAGACCACGGAAACCTTACATTATTGTCTTTCAGGCTCAACAGTCCTGCTGTCTGAGTCACATTCTGGATCTGTGGTCCACACTCGCCTTGGCACGTGCGAAACTCTTGTTTAAGAATGGACAGGTGTGTGTTTATAAAATAGTTGAATAGAACGTTATTCATTTCTCGCTCAATATTTTCACTTCACAACTCAAAGGAAAATCTTTGGGAAGATGCTGAGTGATAATCTCTCCTCTTAAATGTTTTGGAATACCTCCTTACAAACGCCAATTTTTGTTGCGACGGACGGAACATGATGTACTCTTATTTTGACCCGTTTACCAGGGCCACCTCCCCACAACGGGTGCGGTCAAAAATGTACTTATTCCATTTGTCACAAAAACTCTCAGCAACGGCCTCTTAATCACAAACTTATGAACAGTACAAGAGAATGGGTGACAGTAAACTTAAGCAAATGACTCATCTTTGCAGTACCTCACTAAAGCGGAAATACTTTGTCTATAAACTAATCGAAGGACCAACTAAATTGTCTTCCGAAAACCATTTTCTGGTGTCTATGTATCTTCTCTAGTAATCATATCTTGCAACAAGTCTTTTTTTCTATAGATGATTTAACCTTCGAAATAGAAGCTGTCATATTCCACTCTAACCTCCCAAGAATAGCCTGAGTGACTGACGGTTTTGTGGGCGACTTAGCGTTCCATGTGCACTGAGTGACGAAGCCAACTATCTCGTGTCGCAAGCCTCTCCCGCCATCGATACCCATCGCTGTTACGCATACAGAGCCTCTAGCTATGTCGGCTATCTTTAATAATGCCCGCCTGTCTACGACAGCCGCTTGCCTTTATCCCCATAGTAGCCTTTGTCCCCATAGTAGCCTTTGTAAATAGGTTCCACCGTGAATTGTTCCAACTAAACCGATTTTTATTTTTCAACTCTGTTAGGATCCATTTGAGGAGATCTCAGAAACTTTTAAACAAGAAATGTCGCGAGCCGCAATCACACGCTTCAGTGCAGCATTAAAAAAAATGGACATTGACTTGTTTTTGAGTAGAGTTATCGAAGTCATCTGTTTGATGCTTGCTCATGACGAGGACACAATCGGTGAAATGAGGTAATTCTTACGTAAAACAGATTAATCTACAGAGCAAAAGTTAAAAGGACTTTCGTCCGACAGCTTAAAACCTTATAATGAGGTAAAACCGTTGTACTCGCCACTATCAACTTTCGCAACCTTTTCACACGACCTTTTGACTCAATATTGTTCTCAAGGAATACTCCCTTACGTCCTTCTTTTTCAGCCTCACCGAGTACTTATCTATGGCGTTTGAAGACAGCTCCGACCTGGGCGAGATTCCTGATGAAGTTTGTGTAATGCACGTGATTCATGCGTTCAAGCTTGCGGTAGAAGTACGTGACAAAGACCAAGGACGCAGAAGGTCCATGAAGCCGTAGGGCTTTGATTTTTGGAATTAAGAGCCTTTTAGACGGTCTTTCATTGGCTAATTGAACTTCCAGCATATACGTCTTCATGCTTCATTGTAATTTCAAGCGCTTTACAAACTGAATATTTCACATGATTACTTATCTTTAGATTTACTGTTCCTTTAACATTATGAATGAACTCAAACTAGAATAAGACCCTTGCAAGGTTAGAAAAGACGAATATTAACCTATATATCACCGTGGAAACTTAATTTCCGTCATAATAATTTCATTATTAGCAATAAAAGGTGGCATGTCGTGATAAAATTAGCTTCCTCACTTCCATCCAACGTTTCAGGGCTGAAATTTTGAGCTGTTTTGAATAGTACACTATGCAAAAACACAAAAACGTACGCCGCGACTGTTTGTAGATGCTCAGCAATGAGGATTTGTAACCAGTATCGAGCTGCTGGTAAATGAAGAGTCCTTCATTGGAGATTTCGCACAGAACAGTTGCTGGCTCGTTCGTTGAAGGATCTTCTTAAAGTAACGGATTTGCATGAGAGCTATTTGAGCGGGTCCTTTGATATCATTATGCAGATGATTATCAATTACCATTCCCAACCGTATGATGGCTTTTCGGATGCCATCAGCTAAATTCACCGGACAAAGTATGTCACGCCAGCTCAGCAAAGTAATCCCATAGTGAGTTGCAAGCTCGCGTTGTCCCAATTCTTCCGAATTATGACATCTTGGATTCTTAGCACTGCTGAGAGAAGCGCATTTGTTGACAAAATTAACCAAGCTTACAGAACTAATGGAAATGATTTCAAGGATAATACTCGTCGCGTGAGGAGTTCTTTGTGTATGTATCCATAATCGTTTACTGATAACTCGATAAACACTGTATCTGGTTCATCATCCGGTGTTATGAAATTCTGCAGGCAAAATGTAAAGAAATCATTTCCTGTCCCTCGAAGTGGCAAATTTTCCATTGTCAACTTGGTGCCAGTCGTTGGTGAAATCACTTTGTCCCACCACTGCGATAAAAGTCGGTGATATAATAAATGCCTGTGTCTTTTTATTCCACCCCCGATTGCATTCGATTCGTCAATCACAATCATTTTGATAGGCTCACCCCAGAATATTTTGCTCGTCTATTTTCAACCGTTGGATGATTTATCGTCTAAGCTTGATACTGTTTAAAATATCAGGTTATGTGGTCAATGCATTTTTTAAGCGAAAATCTATTTCGAATTCCAATTTAGAACGCAGACAAACTTTAAATGTGTTTTCTCAAATTACAATGCGAGATAATGCTTCCCTAAAATATTAATGACTTGCGATGTTCAGGTAAATTTTTTCCACACTGTAAAGTTTAACGCCAGCATACAATAGACGCAAACAGGTATCTTTGTCGCATATCGGAAGACGCTTCAGCACCATTCTGACCGTCAAGGTAGCTTGTCACAACACAAATGAAATAAGATAAAATCACTGACCGCTATATATTATACATGAGGAAAATCGAGAAGGCCGATAACTTTGCTATTGTCAGAAGCCAGAGTTACTTGAACATTCCACAACGAGTTTTTCGTTGGAAATCCTAGAATCTGCCTCTGTCTCGCGACTGAGCTGTTAATTTAAAAAAATTCACCTTTCCTCTACGGGACTGATATCGATCTCAAACTTCGGGCCATGTTATAAGAAATAATTTTTTAAACTGGCGGAAATTATTGGACGATAAATCGTCTTAGGGCGCCCATGCTGTTTGTAATAAATTTAAAATATTATCAAAGCCATAACCAATGGTTAGCGTAAATTGCGTACGATTTTTGATTGATTTACGCATTTCACTGTGGCCCGACGTATCACTAGTGTATCAACCATTTATTTCTGTGAACCATTGGTAGAATCAAGTTTACTTAGTTACAAGGCTTGAATGCCGGGAGCCGCAATGACGTTTGACATTGGGATCATTACCCGCGATATCATGGGAGCGATAAATTCAAATCACCTTAAAGCGTTGCGCGCTGTTTAAAATAAGACCAAAAAGGTCGTCCTGTTCAGTTCTACCGACGGATTGAAACCAACCAAACACGACCGACTTACGCCACTTGAGACTTTCGGCCGATTAAATCACGGCTAAACTGACCAATCAGTTTACACCAAACCCGACTTAGTACATTCCGACTGACTACAACAATTTACTTGATTCTGATAATGACTTCCGCTCAGGTTGTCGAAATGTCAGTCACCATCAACGACAAGAGTCCTTCTCAGGACTACACTCACCCGGACGATTAGACTACAGTTAATAAGAAATAACAGCTCAATCAAAATGTGACCTACAGGCTTTAAACTGTTAGTGCCATGCAAATGCTTCACTTGTAAGTTTCGATTGCATTGTCGTCATACTTGGCTTATTTCCTGTCAGTTTTTGCAAATAATTGTGTCACCTTTCGTTTTAACAAACGAAAGATGTTAATTTTGACTTTACGTGTACGTGTATAATGTCGTGGTTTTTGTTTTTCTATTTAAGAGTTAGCCAAAATTAAGTTAAACTTCGTTGAAAGGAAAACTTTATCATCTCCCCCTTCGGTAAAACGCCCTCCTTCTAATAAGCGCGCCCGCCCCCTCCTTTCCGCCACCGCCCCCTTTCAGTCATTCGAGGAAATGACAGTTCTGATCTATTACGAAGTAGAACAAAGGAGCACAAAACTGATGGAAGGTTACAGTATTCTGAGGCTATTTTTATTAAATGGGCAGATGTATGTGTGCACATAAAAATTTTGCCCCAGCATAACTTTGGGTGGGGTGCCTATTGTATCACATTGAAAAAGACACCAACACCGGCAAAGAAAAAAATTATGCAAAAGTTTAATGGAATAGATACTTTTCTATACTAACTTACTATCAGTTCAAAGTACAGTCCAAGTTTGCATGCCAAGCTTATATCATTCTCAGCTGTAGCATTTTGAGTTACCTTAAGAGTGTATAAGAAAAAAATTATGCAAAATTAATTGATAATACGGCACCCTTCAGATTTCTGATACATAAAAGCTCCCGCCGTTTCTACTATTTTAGCAGAGGGGGCACCGAGAAGAATCTTCTAACATTCTAATTAAATCAAAGGTAAATTTATGTGGCAGAAGAAACTGGCTGGCCCTATTCATGAACTACAGCAACGAAATACCTCACGGTAGCTACAAAAATAGCAGTATTCATTACATGCCAACATTTTCAAATTAAATTAATTTGTTATTACGTGTATCTAGTACCTCATTATTGTACCAGAGAAAACTGAAGCCAGAACCCAAACTGATATGAAAATTCAGCATTTACCATTCATCCCTTTTACCTGACTAAGAAAAGTTGACTAAAATAAAGTTGACAGCTACGACTCTTTAAAAACGAACTGCGCCACTGTCTTCTTTGAGTTTTGAACTGAGTGCTCCTTAAGAGGAAGATTAAACTGTTTAACGATCTCTGTGAAAATCGTCACTTAGCTGGACAGCGGAGTTCCAAACTTCCTTAAGGTGCACCATTTTGATGCTGTCCGGGATGTCCTTTGTTCCTGGGATTTGTTCCAAGCCTTTGTTGGCTAAACAACATTCCAAGTATTCTGCAAAGCTGCAATAAATTTTTACTTAGATCTTAGTTCTGTTAAACTATAGTACTTCACAAGGCAAATTAGTCAAAGATGATTCCTAAAACCGGAAGAGAGTGTGCCGTAAACTGCCTCTTCTCCCTTAGCAATTAACAATATCAGGATTTCACTATTTTCGATTCACATTTTAAATACCAGCGCTAAAGAGAATTGAGCGTGGACTTGAACAACAAGCCCGTTTACAAAATACGAAAGGAGCTTTGAATTAGAGAGGAAAATTGAACAACAAGGCAACAAGGCGCAGTTAAGTGTTCATCACTAGAATCTTCGGTTCAAATACAAGAAAAGATGATATCATCCCTTCCAAGAAAAAATATCACTTAAAAAGGTTACAATTTTTTTTTTGAGAAAAAGGTTATTTAAAGCCAAAAGTCTATAAATTAGGCATTACAAGGAAATTTCGAGGCTGTCATGGTTTGCACGTCATAGCTTTACAGTAGCACCGTGGAAAATTTCCCTAAGAAGTGCAAGATAAGAAGAACGACTTTGGTCCTTATTTAAATGACGCATTATAGAATGAAACATTTCAAATGGCCCGTCTTACCTCATCGTCGAAATCGTTTCGCCATCTTTTTTGACATTCAGAAGAATAATTTGCAGGAGCTGCGGCAGAAATATGTCTATGTCGATTTTTCGCAACACGCGATTTAGTCTGGCCTTTTCGCTTAAGCCAAGTTTTTCCTTGAAAACGTCAGATAATTGCTCAAAAGGCTCCTGAAAAAAAATTCCCGAAAAGTACTTGTTTTCAAGTGGATCTGACGAGCTCAAACACACCTCACCAAACATTTAATATTAAAACTACACTTTGATGGAAAAAAAAGTTGCGGAAAAGTTGACGTATACATCTTGTGAACAGCACATCAGAAACACTTATCAAACTTTGAACGAAGTTGAAATTGTTCTTTTTATTCGCAAACGAACGAATGCTATGGGGCTAAAGTTCTTTAAAAAATGACGGAACTTACACAGATCAAATATTAAAACCAACCAAAGTGAAAAAATCATTTCAAACCTAACCTGTTTGTTCTTGGACTTGATTTTTGCTCTCTCGAGAGCCATAAGCTGCCACAACGCCAGGGTATGAGACAAACTGCAGTGCTGCTCTGCCTGCAACAAGATGGCATAATCCATAAGAACCCATACAAGAGTCAAAGCACTCTTAAATAGAAAAATTGCTAGCGTAGGAGTGAACAGTTGAAAACAAGGCTTCTCCTTTAGTTATCTAATAGCAAATAGTTATTAGACATCTCTCACACATCGTTCTAGTGCAACGCAACCTCTGGCGTCCAGAAATGAGTTTTTGTAGCAACAAACAAGAACATTTTGATTCAAATATTGGTGTTGCACCAGTCAAGAAGAATGACCGCTTAAGTGAGTCTTTCGAATAAAAAGGAGAAATGTACTCACTGTTGCACTCTTGAGACCTCGATCTTTGGGTAGCTTAAGTACCTCATGTAAGTACAGTTTTAAAGGCCTCTGCGGCTGGCCACCCGATGAGGCAAGAAAACCAATGGCAATATCCAGTGACGACATAACATCACAGACATCAGACAAGGAAGACCGCATATCATTAATAATCTGACTTTCGACGACGCGAGAAATGGATTCCTGTAAAGGAACACTTGGTGTAAGTGTCTAAGATCTTGACCACACCGATACAAACAATATCATCGTAATAATGTGATAAATGTATTACTGTTGACGTAACAAAAACAATTCAGAGCCGAAAATATGCCCTTGTTAACTGAAATAGCTGGAGGGAAAAGTTCATCATGCTCGAAAGAGAAATGTACTACTCTTTCCGTGGTCAAGACGGATCAAAGCGGTTATAAACCTGTTTCCCAAAAATGCAATCAAAGACAGAATAGATGACAAAACAATACAACAAAAATGAAGCTAAATTTCGCTTCTAATGAGACTACAAAAAGTTAGGTTTCAAGTAAACTAGAAAATAGGTGAAAGAACACATTAATAAATAAACAAAATGAAATGTTTTCCAATTTGAACCCACTGTTTTCATCGACAATCAAGCATTATCAGACAGCCACCAGCACCAAATCTCCTTTTCAAACATTCCACACCTTGAGATTTTATTCTTGGGTGCATCAGTGAAAATAAGGCGAAAGCAAATTTCTTTTCTAAAACTTAACAGTGCACTAGTTAAGCGTATATTAAAATAGGAAAAAAAGGAAAAAAGGGAAAGTATGAAAGTTACCTGCGGAATTTTTCCCGAGAGGGAAGTGAAAATTGTGTCATCTCGGGTGTCTCGGCTGAAAGCAAAGCGTTCCTCCTGAAACAAAGCGAAAAAAGCGCTGACAGAAATTACAATTAGTTGGGTTGCAATTCTTCTTGCAGCTGGGAAGGGGTGGTCTTAACGAAACTCCAAAAGGGTCTTCAAAAAGAACTGTTTATTGCGTTTGTTTGTTTGTTTTTTCCAATTTTGGTCATCAGATACTTACCAGTAAGACAATCAATTCAAATAAAAGGTCGAAAAAGGATGAATAGCACTCAGTGTCAAAAAATGGGTTGACAGCTGTTTGAAACATACTTCGCTAGAAACAGAAGCAGTATGCATATAATCCTTTACCCTACGAAATAACTTCTACTCTGACTGTATCTGTCACAGAAGTCCTATCTTTGAAACGTGACGAAAGGTAAGCTTTTATTATCCATCAACAGATATTGTTGTGATTGATTGAGACATACCTTCACAAGAGAAACGTATCGTTAAAAAAATGAGATTGAGAATATTTGCAGTAAGATGAAGCAAACCCAGTTACAGAATGAAGATAACAAATACATTCCTGTGGGATGAAAACGAGTTCTACAGAAAAACAGAAAATGCTCTCTTCTCATCATGTACTTTGTGTTTTAAATACTTCCACCTTACCTTGAACTCGACAAAAGGCCTTCCCCTCAATAACCTGTCAATCAGCTGTCTCTCTAGAGCCGCCCAATCATAGTGAACTGAGGTCTCCTGTCCGACCTCCAGAGAGTAGTTACAATGAGCCAGAATGAGGGGCAGCAGGTCTCTCTCAGGATTATAGGCTACTAAGTGCGACAAGGTCACCTCTGATACGGAGACACGCTCCAAGGGACTATGAATGGAAAAAGAATATTACAGATGAGATGTATAGTTGGGGCTTAATTACAAACAATAATCGGATGAGGTTTTTGTAATATTCAGAAAATCAAGGTCGAGATAGGGGTTATTAGCCGAAGTCGAAGGATGAGGCTGATAACCCTTACCAAGACCTTGATTGTGCTGAATATCACAAAACCGAATCTAATAATTGTTCTATTATACATTGAACGAAAAAAAAATGGTTACAACAGTAGGTGGAAGTGAGAATTTAGTTCTAAACGTGTTAAAATATGCAAATCAGCAAGCAGCACAAAGCGTGCGAACTTGACATGATTAGCCTTAGAAATCGTGCCACGCAATCATACATGACATGATTACCCGTGACCTTAGGTGTCCTTGACATGATTATTGTATAATGTGCAGGCGCTGATTTTCGAGAAGTCACTCATACGCTTTCGACCAATTAGAAAAGAGATCGTGAATTGAATATATAATAATGACTGTAATTGTTTGTAGTAATTGTCCTATGTTACGGTGGTAATTACCCATGACTGAGCAGGACTTATGGCAAATGATCTTCATTAACATCGTAGCTGTGTTCCAATATACATTATTCTCGAAAATAATAGCCCAAACTCATGACATATTTCATTCTAAAGCTGCATTTGGAAGAGACGATAACTGATTGCAGGATGCTGATATCAGTCTCATGTTGCAGCTCAGTCAGTTTAAAAACGCCCAAGACTTAAATTAAGTTAAAATGCGTTACCTACGATTTATATAGCTCGAGTCAGATCACGTCGATCAGCTATTTTCTTCTATAGAAGGTAAAAGGAAAACAGCAACACGTAAGCTATTCATTGGAAAATTATGTACCTGTTTTGATTAGTTGCACTACGGTAGGCTCCCAGAGACTCGTTATTTGCATTAACCAGGAAGAAGGTGAGCGAGGTCGAACAAACTCCCAATCCGGTGGTGCTGGGGAGAACCATCGCAATTGGACAGTCGGTGTCCATTGTGGTATTACAAAGGTCTTGTGGGACGCGCAGGCGACCTTAGGGTGTAAAGAATGACAAAGACAAATTAGAACCAGATAAAGGTACTCAAAAACGGGCAAGGTAAAACCTCTAGAGCAAACAGTCAACGAAAACACTGACTTTGTGTCTGAGTTGAAATGAAGTACCACATTAAAAAAATTCGATTGATAAAAGGAATAACAGAAGAAAAAAGACCGCATTTTTTATAAACCAGTGTGCTCCTTTTTAAAAACTGGCAATTCAAATGTTCGAGATATTATTTTATGACTAAGTTTTGGCTCCCCGTCGGAGTCTAAATTTAGACTCATAGCCTTTTATATCTTACGACATAGAGCTCAGACAAATTATCAATTTACTATAAATACACTCTTTACAAAAACAGACTTTAGTCACAAAAATTACAAAAGCCTTCTTTCTTGTACCCTGGAAAAACGGAACTATCACTGTACCTTGATCACCGAGAAATGACTTGCAAGCGTTCCATGCATTCTTGAAACTAAGGAACAGATTCGTATACTCCTCTTTCACAGATCCTTGGAGACAAATTTAACTCCATTCAGAATTAATAATTATTACCAGACTCATTTAAGTTGCACTCACACTGGCAAATTTCCCCTGAATAAAATTCACTGGCGCTGTTGATGCAAATCTCTTATCCAGGAAAATTAACAAGGAAATATTTAACATGGAGACTTGTTAAGCAAACCCTGGTCAAGGAAGACCAAGGTTTGCTACCAATGAACGTTTTTCTTGAAAAACAAAATTAAATAAAATTTAGCAGTAAGACTTTCACGAGCTGGTTCTTCGTTCTCTACTCCCCAGCGAATCTGAATTAGGAGCGTTGGAAAGGTTTTTCTGGAGGGAAGCCATATGTGACGCCAGGTCGAGGAATAGAATTGAGGCCACAGCTTTGACACTGCCGCCATCCTTATCGTCTAAAAGTCTTCTTTGGAAAGGTGAACAGCAAAAATTTTTTTTAGCGAAAGGTGCACTTACTAACTACAGCTTACTGAGCTCAAAACATCAATCTTTTGCATCGAAAACGTACAAA
This sequence comes from Pocillopora verrucosa, assembly GCF_036669915.1. Lineage (NCBI taxonomy): Eukaryota > Metazoa > Cnidaria > Anthozoa > Scleractinia > Pocilloporidae > Pocillopora > Pocillopora verrucosa. Next base: position 10,139,648 of record NC_089315.1, on the reverse strand, counting down.
GTTTCCATGGCGTTGGCTATATCTATTAATATCTATTACAGTCTAGGAACTGATTAAGTACCTTTAGGAAGGTCCTTGAGAAATTGACGGATTGTATATTTCTCTGCATCTACTCTTTCAATTCGTCTGTGGAATCTGTCCATCAATAGGCGCTGGAGGCGAACAACATCAGGTAGAAACTGGACGAAGCGCAACTTGTGTTCCTGTATTTGATAAAAGGAAAAAGCATGTTAAGATAGATATGGAAACGACACCCTTCGGTTTTTTATAAGCAGATCTGACTGAAACTTAGGCGGAAAAAGAGGTCACAATTACGAGCAAAAACCTCGATCTAAAAAGTCTCTGACTGGCCCTGGCAGAAATTGCGACAAAGACAATCTTTTAACAAAGACAATCTTTTAACACAGAACCTTTACCAGCAGTACGTCACCTGTTTAAGGAAAGCGTCCAGCACTTTGTATTCCTGTTCGCCACCAAAAAGAAGGACTTCTCTCTGAAAAGAACTACTCAGGTCTTCTACAGTGATATGCTGTCTGTACTTCCAAAGAGAGCAAGACATGGGCCTAACGCCCCTAGACAAATCTTCCACGTGTTCATCGAACTTGTACAGTTGACGTACCAACGGATCCTTTCCTGAAAACGACACCAAAAAGAGGTGTTTAAAAAAATACTTACGGTGAGGTCAGGTGTTTTTATTTTTTTCAATTGTTTCTTTTCAAATTTTTCAAGTTCGTCATTAGGGAGATGAGTCTCCTTCACCCTCGACCATGATTGTTCTTCTTTTAATCATTCTTCTTTGCGACAATCAAAGATAATAGTATTAGTTAAACCTCTTACGTGGATGTCTACAGAGAAAGACGGCTCACTATCAGCTAAGATTGAGGTAACGACTTTTCAAAGGTAACACTTAACCCTTGTAACCATTAGTTATCATAACCATTACAATTTCCTCATATTTTATTGGTGCATTAGCTACTTTTTTTTTTCACTAATCATTCTGTATAGTTGTAATCGGACAGTGTTATCGGACAGTTGACTGTAATCGGACAGTTGAAGCAGCCAATCATACTTAGTCCACTCAGCCAAATGATCACAGTAACCATAGCACCAACACTTATCGGGAAAAAAAGTTGTGGAATTTCCAAAATGGAGGATTTTTTTTAACTTTATACTTTGTCTCTGCTGGATATATTTTCCTTAAATGTAATTGTTGTTTCCGGATATTGTAACGGTTGTGATTGATTGGTAACAGGACTTCATGTCGCCCAATTCTGTCTGTAATCACACTCGTGATTGAAAAAGTCGTCCGATTTTGTCAATCACTCATATAATTGGACTCCACATGGTCCTATCACCATTATTAATAGGAAAAAACAAACATTAAACTAATCGCTTGTCAAGCATTTTTTACTACATTCACAAGTCACAAGGAAAAGCGTACCAAATCTTTCGTCCCCCATCAAAAGTTTTGAGGCGTTCTGTAGTTTGTCGTCAAGATGCTAGGAAAATGATATGGAGAATATGAGTTGCATCAGAACGATATCATATGAATAAAGATCGTATGTGACAAAAAATAAAAGAAAAAAAACGAAATCTTTCAATCTACAGGGCACTTACGGTGATGACGGGAACAAGAATCTCAGAGCAGAAATCCTTTTCCCAGCAGCGACGACTTTCCCGGGTTTGAAGTCGCATGTCATGGGCGTTTGCTGAAGATTAAAAAGAAAAGAGGAACGAACGAGAAGCAACTAGCATCTTGGTAAATGGATGAGGTAAACATACATTAATTTTTTAAAAAAATAACAGTGAAATATGATATAATAAATAAAATTCCCCAACCATTTTTGATTGGCTCTTCTTAACGAGAGAACAAATAAAAATGTCACGCATCGAAGACAATTTTTTTCCCTCTGTAACTAGAAAAAAAATATATCCCACCTGATATTTTTTATTGAATTTATAAAAAGTTCACGTTTTTGGTGGTTCCTTTTTATCGAATTAAAGTTAAAAAGCTGGCAGTCGATTGCCTATCTTTTTAGAATACGCCTGCACGGTTCAATTACTTACAGTTATATTACTTACAACGAAACCAAAGCCCCAGTAGCAGATTTCAGAAAAGCTACCGATTTTCGTATCAAGAAGTGAAAATATTGCTAGTCACCCTGAATTGGATGCGACTCCATCTCAAGACAGTATAATGTGAGTGTTATGAAAATGACTTAAACTCCTTTAAGAAAAGAGATATAGCAATAGTAACATTTTTTGCCACAATTCAATCAGCCCGCAAACCATTAGAGTTTGCGTTTTCGAGATAAGCCAACTCGATTGAAGGTGTAAAAGTTTTACCAGTTCGTCCTCCATTTCGCGAGATCATTCGAGCTAATGCCAGATGAACTGTAAGAGCTGCGTCATCAACACTGCGCCCTAATGCTCTACCAAGAACATCAAGGTCTCTCTGCAAGTGCTCCCATAAGAATTGCCCCTCAGACTGCGAGGGGCATGGAGGTGTGATCAGCAGTGCGGTCGCCTTTGAAGAGAAATTGAAGCTCTAGTGACGTACTCAAGAGTAAGAGAACAAAATCAGAAAACACTTGTCTGCTTTCAAAGATTATAACCAAAGTATTATATATGTCTAGTATTATATATGTCTAGTCCATCAGAACTAGAGACTTGGCGAGGCAGAGACGTAATTTTAATAATATAAAACTTTTCTTAATATGACACTGCCCATTGCAGTGAAAAATAAAATGTAAACTGCATATTACAAGGGCTATAAAATGCTGTTCCATTTATCTTACTGATCTATATCGAAACTCAGACATATGAATCAAGAAAAATTTTCCCTAGGAAGTTCAGAAGAACTCCAGCCGATGGAAAGTTCCTAGTTTGCTTATTCTCTGACAATCAATAACTCACCTGAGGATTTCTGGATGCTCCCATTACCATGGCCGAGTGCATGATAATCCTCAAGAGGCTGCACACTATCGGTGGCATGTCTCTCTGTGGTTCAGCGTGAGTAGGTCTCGAAGCAGGTTCCCCGAGGGCGTGACCAGTCTTCGTCCTGTCTTTCCTAAAAATTCATTATTTGAAGAGAACGTTTCAGGGCCATTCTGGACTAAAAACAAAAACGTAATATTTTGTGGTGCACTGAACTAAAAGAGGGAAAAAGCCGGTTATTATTCCAGAGAAGTTAAATGCAATATCCTCGAGTTACCTGTCGGAAACTGTATATTTTCCTAAAAAGTTGTGCTGCTCTCCTCCTAGTATCCTTCCACAGTCTGGACAGGTGCTCTTCTCCATTGGTTTCGTGCACTATTCAGAACAACAACGAGAAAGTGTGCCTTAAGAACGTCAGAATGGTTAATTACGACGACAACAAAGAAATGACTCCTTCCTTTTTTGGATAAAATCAATTTACAGCCGCAACACACCCAAAATGTCTCTTCTCAAAGACAAGCACTCTCTCCTTCCAATTAAACCTGGCTGAGATAACGTTGGCTTTTAGAGGCTCTTTAAGGCATTACTGCACTCGCCGGTTCGTCTATAAATACTTCTCCGCTCATGCGAGCGCACATGCGAGAGGGTAATGAGAGCCAGGTTACAAGCTCAGTAAGATATCGCTATAATGGTAGGTGGTGGTTACACCGGAAAACCAGGCCCATCATTAATTTATGATATAGTTCTGTTAAACAATGTGTGGTCAGCATTCCATTTTTCTCCTCAGCTTACGTCTTCGTGACACAAGAGGTGACTTTCAGGATTCATGAGCTAGCTTTTTTATAATATAATAGCTTACCTCCCCAATAAAATACAAATATCTGCAGCTACGGTTGCCGCACTCTGGAAAGGTTAAGAAAAAAATACGATTTGTTGTAAATTTTACATAAGTCAATTAACAGAATGAGAAATAATTATTTTGGTCACACTCAACATAGCCGTTATTTATAACTATTGTATATACTCTTAAAAACAAAGTAATATCTTGTAAAACCTTTTCAAAGGTAAAAAAAATGAAAAAACCCACGCTTACCATACCACTCTCCCTTCCAGTTAGTTCCCTTCATAGTTTCAGCGATGGCGCTAATGCACTCGAGATAGTTATCCTCAGGCATTGTTGGTAGAAACGAGTTCTGTACAGAACCAATTAATATAAGGGGAATATAATGTTAATGCAAACTTCTCAAAAAAGGAACAAAAGATCAAGACACAACATCCTCCTTAGGGCTAGATAAGTCAATTTAAGTCAATAGGTATTTTCCTACGTACTTATTTTTTTTTCCTAGCTCTGCTGCTCTAGCCACAAACATTTAACTTATTTCCTACCACTCCCAATGCAATGTAAGTCCCTTAAATAAGTATTAACCATTTGCCTACTTTAAACTTTCGAGTTCTCTACCCGCTTGATTATTTGCATATTTCTCGCCTTTAACATGTTTGGATCTTCTTGAGAAAATTTTGGCAATAACTCACTAATGAGAATTCGCGATAGTAGGGGTATTATCTTAATTCTGCCACTGATACACTTTGTACCTCCCGCTTCTAATGTTCAGTTTCTTAGTGCTGCAAATTGCACTACATATAGACGTGAACGTGGCTATGGGCCACGTGCGCCCAAATTAGTTGAGTATCGAATAATACTTTTGTGAGTTTGTATTGAGCAATAAAATGCCGTCTTTCGGTAAAGACAAGTGTAATTTGCGAAACAGAAATTGTGCTATGGGACCTTAGTTCACCGGAGTAACACGCATATACATACATTCATGGTCGATGGATCCGTCATGAGGGCGTAGAGAGGTTGAGCCAAGGATCCTGAACCAACACACTGTAGGACTACCGCTGTGTGGATCACAATTTCAGCCAAGGTGTGCTCTTGAGGGGTTTTACCATTATAGATTTGGAGTTTCTGAAATTGTCCCCCTTGGCTGTTCGCAAGAAGTTCTCTCGCGAAAGGCTGGGCCTTCATCCGAGTTGGCGAGATTTAAAACAAAAAATCAGCAATAGTTTTACAAGAAATGAAAACGTATTTTTCTAAATTTGTCTTACCGTTTCAGATAAGTGTCCTGCATTTCTTACGAAATCATCAAGCTTTACCCTCACCTGACGAGGAAGATAATCAAAGAAATAATCTTCGTATCTAAATGTAGCAGTTCAGAAGGTGTTGAATCAGCGTGCAGTGGACATTCACGGAGCAAGTTACCGCAAAAAGGGAAGCTCACTCCTCACTTATCCTTACCTCTTGGGACAAAGTCTGTGTCTGAACTGGTAAAACATTTGCCATTGTTACTTGACGGTACATCACAAGGAGGAGGACTACATTTTTGTTGAAACCTTGTAATCCAGTTTCCTATAGAAAGATATTTATACCTTGTAATGGTCATACTGATACTGTACCCGGAGTTCACTTGAGAGATGTTCGATGCTTGACTCAGCCTTAAGTAACTGAATAAGATATGTTTGTACTTCGCTAACCGGTACGGCTGTAGGCCGTTAAAATACTTACATTTCAGTTTCTGAGACGTTATCAAAACAAACAAAACTATTCATCCAAGTCCAATAAAGTCGATTACATTAAGTTTCGTGTACCAGAAATCCGTTTCTGATGGTATTTATTTAGTAGAGTACCAACAAATTCTAATATTTGTGATTCCTATTCCTTCTCTGTTGTTCACTAGGAATTTTACTTAATCAATAAGTAGCCACAACAGTCCCTGCTCTCGACCTTACAACTCCACGTATTTACTAATTAAGAAGATGAGGGCTACAATGGAACAAGAGGCTCGATTAACCATTGAACACGAACCGTGATGGCAGAGACAGTGTCTTGGATTTTCCCACTGATGACAGTTTTGGCCAGTCCCTCACGGACAGCACGATAATGGTCACCATGAACAAGAAACCTGTCTTGGATAACATCCTCCTCCTACAAATCGAAGAAGTAACATGCAACAAACTTCATATACAGTTGAATAGAGAATCCTAGCCTTTATACGTTAAAGGGACATTCGACGGTGGGCAAGAAAGAAAGAAGGAGAAAAGAAATTCGAACTTTAAAAAAATTTTTGTTTCGCTTCTTGAGTGCTCGGCCATTGCGCTGTCACGAGGTTTAAGTAGTCTACGCTCTTAGGTGAGTAAAGAGAAATTCAGTTCACACAGTGGAAGGCCTGGCTCGCCAACAAGTTCCGGGTAGCATAGTAGGTAGATTGTTCCTGTCCTGTCCCGCTCTCAAGAGCGGGTTAGGATTTATTTCTCAAACATTTAAATGACATCCATTCAATAATCGTTTATCGTCACCTGCTGTCTGGCCTCTGGTGGTAGAATCCACACCAATTCCTCATATTCACCCAGGGTTCGGACACAGTCCAAGCCATACCGCCTGACAAGCTGTTTGAGCAGGTAGAGCTGCGGTGTAGAACTCGACACTTCCATGCAAAGTTTCCTTGCATATTCTAATAATAACATCACTTCTCTTTTGGCGTCATGGTCTTTGTAGCTGCTATCTCCCTCAATGAACAACTTGTAAAGGAACTCTACCACCAATGACAAGACGTAACGTCCTTTAGCAACCCCATCCAGAGAAAGAGCGCTAATTTCAACAGACTCCACTTCACTGGCCCTAAGAGCTGTTAATGCCTCTTCGCAGGTGTTTTTAGCATGTTTGAGCTTTACCGTTAACTTCGAGTCGGCCACTTTGGCTTGATAACGGCTGATAAGGATGTCCTGAGGAGAAGGCAGTTAGATTTCAGAACAGCTATCACTTGATGGCACAATTATTACTACATATAAAAAAGAGAGAAATAAAGAAACATCTCGGGGATTTAGGACAAGGAAAAGGCAGATTTGAGAACAGCTATGATAGTACAATAAACTCTGAGTAAGTAACACCTTGGGATTAAATTCAAATACAGTTGAACTACTCTCACCCCACTGTACAGGATTTATATTCGTTTACGCACCTCCATACACTGGACGCATAAAAAGCAGACCTCTTTTACGTGCAAAGGTTCTGGCTTTAAGTTCTGAGCTCCTTGCAGGAAAACGCTCAAATGTCCTTTCACCAACTTGCTTAATTTTGCGCTATTTGCAAAAAAAGAAATGACAATTTAGTATGTACTTCCTCATTAATTGGAAAATTTAAAATCAGGCATATAAAGAGGCACAGGAAAGTTTGAGTGCTGTAACGAAAAAATATTCTTTCTTCAGTGATATTGTTACCTTGAGCGCAACAGCTGCTGGAGAAGAAATGAACGAACCACAGGGGTGGGGTCGATAGCATAGTCAGGGAAAGGAGAAAAATCCTTTGTTTGAGTTGACTGATGACCGATAACATACTGCATAAGCAGAGTGATAGCTTCCTGTTCAAGGTCCTTTGACACTGAGTCACCAAAAGAGAATATTGACACCAGCTCCATGAAAAAGGCATTACATCGGCGACGTAACTTAGAGGCAGTCTCCTCATTGGTCCTGTGGTCATAAGTTACGCATGAATTATCAGCATAGAGTAAGAGTCCTTTCTTTAACCTATTCGATATTACTACCAACATTCGATAATACTTCAACTCTGGTCATGGGACATGGTTTTCATTAGCAAAAAATAAGCTGAATTCCTTGCATCTTAAGTTTTGAGTTCAGGACGTTTCGGAGTGATGGTTTTCACGGGAAGAAGAAAAGCCAATGACCAAGAAAAATACCCTGATAGGAAAGACAAGAACCAGCTGCAAGCCGAGCCCTCGTGTAATACAGGGTCGTGGAACCATACGATATTCCCTGAAGTTTTTCACGAGGCTATGAGTATACCACTAACGGACACTTTAATGGACACAAGCAGACGAGAGCTTTTAAAATTACAAGTCCATGATGTTTCTCGAAATTTCACTCAGCTGTCAAATCGGTCAAACGTAAGAAACACTTTGTGACAAGTGACTCAAAAGATGCTCGCACCCGAGATAATTTGTGGCGGAATTTTAATCAATAGTGAAGTTATCTCCGTCTCTTAGACTTGCAGAGATTGAGGCCCTATGTTGAAAAAAACAACAACTACTTTCAGCATGAACTTACGACATAATTCAGGGGATAATAATTTTTCTTCTCTGGTGTAGCTACGACCTGAACCCTATCACAATCGAGTTGGTTTACCTGTGCTTGACGTCTTCGCTGTAGTTAAGCAAGAATTTTTCAATGGCCTCCAGCGATCGCAGCGATGAAAAGTCCGTTTCATCTCCCAAAACCTTCAAAAGAGAGCACTCGTAATTATAATAAATTTCAATTTCTAATTGCTTATTTCCGTTTTGTATTTCCCAACTCCAACCAACCTTCCACAACCTGATCACGTTCTCGGAATTGACATCTTCATCTTTCTCCGCGAACAAGGTAACGTGCTCCAGAAAGAGTCGAACAGCTCCTGTTCGCTGCCACATGGACCTGATCCACACAAGAAGGAAATAATCATAGTTGGAAGTAGTTACTCATTCATGTCACCAAAAGGGTCCGATAAAGAACCCCTTAAAACACAGAACTGTTAAAGTTTTGCAACGATAAGATTTAAATTTTTTCTTATGTAAAACAAAGACAGCTTCCTTCCCAGTCGAACTCGATTTAGAAACCAAAGGATCCTAATTATCCTTTTTTTTAAATTGACACAAGCGTAACAACAAGCTGTCATCCATAGGAGAGGAAGAGTTAAAAACTGGATGGAAGATCTCTTTTATAACATTGTTCCACAATCTACATCTGACCTAGAGCATCCACTTTTCAGTTAAAAAACAAAGAAAACAGATAAAAGTCAAAGCGTCAAAAAACAAAGCCTCGGAGATTGAATTCGCTTTCTTCCGTCATCTTCAATACCTGGGATCGTTTTCCAAAATGGTTTTGAATAGATTTCAGTGTAAAAGACGTTTCACGAATACTTCTTTGAAGGAGTATCATTTGTAATGCAAAAAATTCAACCGATTACACATGCGAAATTCTCTGTTTACAAAAAATTCTATTAAATGACCTGAGGATTATCGACACCTAATTACGTCCGGGCCTTCATTCAGCTTTTGCTTATGTCACAGTAATGCAATTAATTCAACCGATTACACATGCAAAATTCTCTGTTTACAAAAAATTCTATTAAATGACCTGCGGATTATCGACACCTAATTACGTTCGGGCCTTCAGTCAGCTTTTGCTTATGTCACAGTCACAACTAACAATATAAAGAGTAATGTGGGTGTCATGTTACCTGCAGTGACCAAGCATTACTGTTGATCTCTCTCCATAGTTTGAACACTTCTCCCTGACTGGCCCGAACCTCTCTTTCCTAATCATGTCTTCCACCGCCGGCCTTATAGACAAAACTCTGTCACACCATGTTCGTCGTGTCTCCGGAGAAAGCAACATTTCTTGTGATGGCTCGAGTGCCTCAAGACAAATGTGCAACGCTATAACATCCAAAAGCTGCAAGAAAAAGTAAGAGATGCAAAAGGAAAAGAAAAGCACAATTATCTTTGATTTACAGACAGGCACATTAAAAATTGCAACTCGAATTATATATGGGTCTCAAGCAACCGAAGATAAGAAAAAAGGGGGGGGGGGGGTGGGGGAGGGAGAGAGAAACATATGAATTTCAGTTAGTAATCAACCTAACCTGTCCAGGAGCTATTTATTTATCAATCAGTGTTGACCTCCGTACTAGAAAATCTTGCCTAATATGTACCAGATTATGGTAAAAATCACCACTAATGAGAGCTTTTGTTTATAGAGTGCCTTAAAAATACTCGAGTGCATTGGGAGATTATTAGAATAAGGATACAACTAAAACTACCTCATCAATGAAAGCCACAATGCAGCAATAAAACCCACCACTTCAGGCTCGTTTCCTTGAAGAGCTTCTCGTAGTCTTGGTACCAGATCTGGATTCGCTTTAACAAGTGTATCAAAACATTTCAAACGGTGTTGAACTCTACTATGTGCTACATGAACGAGTGCTATATCCATTGACTCGTTACCGTCTTCATCTTCCAAGGTACCGAGTTCTCTCGCTGACGAAAGAATAGCCTCGTAAACGAGCTGAAAGAATAGTAAAAGAATACTTGAATGCAATTGGGCTAAACAGAAGATAGTCTTGATAAATCGCTGTCATCTCGAAACTTAAAAGCTCAATAATTTTCTCTCACGTTCTAATCAAAATGCCATATAATAACGCATTCGATATGTTTGCACCGTTTTTGATCCCTTGCATTTGTAAATTAGTGACTAATACGATTTCTCCCGAAAAGATGTGCATTGAGCGAGGAGCCTAAATAAACACTGCGAGAGAAAGTATAAATATTCCTCAGTAAGTTTTATGCAGTTATTCTAGGATTACATTATGTGAGGAGCCTTAGCCTTTATGCAGATGAAAACTGTGGTAGAAAAGAAACCTCGTGTTCCATATCGCTGGAATGTTTGTACACCATGTGCACAAAGTCCATCAGATACTGCAGTCCCGCGGAGTTTAGATGACGCAATTCATCGAGTGGAGGTCCCAACTGCGAGTTACTAATCAATTCACGAAGAGAATCCAACAGAGTGGCGCTAGAATGAGCTGCAACCGAGGAAATAAAACATACATGAAACAATTGTTTGTACACAGAACTAAATCTTGTCATCCAGCTTACTTAATTGGCGTCATGAACACTAGAAATGAATTAACCGAGATGCCCATGATTTACTATTTTAGTGATTGATTTCTTTTTATGTTCGTCCCTGGATTTTTAACCACATTTTCTTTTTTCGTAAACAGTAGGAAATTTACATCAGTAGTGGAGATCAGTCTCTGTTTACTCATTTGGTGGCGATCAGACATCGAATCTTAGCTAAGATAGTGTTTTGTGTGAATCACTCGTTATATGAAACAGAGAGACAAATTCAAACAGAATAAACAAAATAAACAAAAAAAGCAAAAAGTAGAACATGTACCTTCGACGCTAGACGCATCTTTTAACAATTTTTCCACGCGTTGCTTGATAATGAACGAAAATGGAAAACGGCAAGAAAAACGATGACCACCGGCTCCAGAACCTATAACTTGGACACGTTCTCGAACATGATTAGTACCAGGTGATATCATGTCGCTGTAACTAAGCTCTGAGATGGTACGGTCAGCCAAAATCTTCAACCACAGTTTCGAAATCCAATTTGTGTCACTCTTCTTTACTAGGTCCAAATTGCAGTCCCTGTCTGCAAAGGCAATGATTTCAGCCAAAATAGGAACCACCACGGAGAACGCTCGCTGCAAAAGAGCTTTTCTGAAGGTGCCCCACTCTTGCACCCCTGTTCCCGACAGAGCTTCTGATTGGAGCCATTCTTCTGGATTTACCGCTATTAGCTCCCTTTCCTTTAAGAGGTTGTACGTTCTTTGTACCACCACGCTTGCAAAGGACTCTGAAGCGGAAGATATTGAGTTCGATCAATAAAACTCGCACCTTCCCGGGCTACACCAGAAACGAAGATGATATTCGATTGGCCACCCTAGCTTCTATATCTCAATGACCTCTGCAAAAAGGTTACGATTTACTCTCTCTGCCACAACACTAGCAAAGACAGAATCTTTTTGTGTGTCTTGGAACAACTCTGTTGTTGCTGGAACATCTCTGCTTTTTGACGCAAAATTGTAAATCTCTTCAAGTACGCAAAAAAAAACATCTCCTCAAATTTATTGAGATCTAATAAAGATCGCCCAAACGGTAGGGTTGGATGATTGCAATATTCATGTTGAATTTGAAGACTTTCCTTTCACCTTTAGAAAATATCGATCAGAAAGTCTGCATAAATTTAAAACCCAAGGCCTCGAGAGCATCTCTGGTAAAGATTACATTTTGGGAAAATCATTCGTTTATAACACTTATAAGCTTTCCTCAAATTCTATCATTTCATTTTGTTTACTGTTTTTCCGTACTAACCCTCCTGACTTTGATAGTCATCAGGTAGCAAATCCAAAAGCAGCTCAATCCTGCGAGTTGACCGTTCAGCGGATTCCGTTTCGCTATCAACCTTACAAGTAGCCGCCTGTACACAGTTGCGAAGGAGCTTCACCGCCATCGTCACCGCTGGCATGGCGTCATCTTCCTCAATGCGGTCTCCACCAAAAAGCTCACTGATGGGACGATCTATGAGTTGCTCGATTGAAGGAGTGTGCCTACCGGGTGGACGAAGTTCATCAATGTGAGAGGAAATCCATTTTCCACCCTGAAAACCGACAAAGTTACGACATCCGCCCTCAATTCTTGGCAGCTGTATTATCAACACAATGTGGACAGCTTCCAGCGAAGACAAGTTGAGCATTTCAGACGCGTTTGTTCGTTCTTCCAGCAGAATGTGTCTTGCACCCGCAATCAGGTTGAAGTTTTCATCTCCTGAATCACACTGAACCAGAAGAATACCACGACATTCTCCTCCAAGATGCTCAAAAAATGCTCTGTGAGAAAAAAGAAACAGCTTGTATCAATGATCACTGCAACGCACACATAGTAACAAAGTCATTTGCGACTTATACAGTGAGAAACACTTTATGTTCTTAATATGTTAGAAAACAATAACCTTACGTTTGCCCCACACAACCAAGGTTTGCTCCGTCAATGAGAGATCTATATGAACGTCGTATCTCAGATAATCGAGGTGCTTAATAACCTAAAGATTTTGTATAATTTTGTCCAATGAATTTAAATAAAAAGTCTGGATAACAGCAGATATGTAGCGAATTTAAGAAAATAAGCGACACTTTTTAATAACATGTTTCGACAGTTCTTCTTTCATCTTCAGCTCTGATTTATACAGAGTACATGGTTGAATTTAAAGTGTATAACACTAAGCTGATGGGACAAAACATACAATTTTAACAGTAAAATGTGTGGATTTACACGGAACGTTTTAAATTAACGTGATAAAGTTGATGATTAAGTGTAAGTTGCTCCCATTGAATATTGGTGGCTTCTTTGATTTTAAGTTGGAAAGTTTTGGAAGCGTGATTTAAGATGCTAAAACACTCATCGGAACATAGAGTGTGACATTGTGGAGAATTATGAAGATAACCAAAAATGTGAGAGATCCTATCACTGACCAAGTGCTCACGCACGTGTGTGGATAAATGCCGAGAGGTTTCGCCGACATAGCAGTCTTTCAGAAGGTCCCTTTTTCCAAAAAGTATTCCTTGTACCTGACATAAAAGGAATTTGACTTCATCTCATTCCTGGGATTTGCCTTTGAAAACGGCAGTATTTTAACCCTTTGAAATCTATTGGCTCATTTCTAAAAGATTATGGAATGTTGTGTCCCACGTTATGAGGCAACAACGCTCTAAGAACTGATTTGAATCGGGCTCTCACCTGACTGAAGCCCTAAATTGTTGTTCCGTTTGAAACTGTTGAAGTGACAGGAAATCCACAGTGGAACGGCGAAATTTAGTTTGAATGCATATGTCCTCCAAATCATTTTTAGAGAGCAGGCGTGAATGAGTAGTAACCTAAGAGAAAGATGAAACTGTAGCTTATTGACTTAATGACTCACATCAAAAAAATAAGTATACGGGGAATTTCTTGGCGCTACAGGAGCCACTCCCACTTTTTTTTCGGGGCTATCAATAACCATGAGAGTAGATTTCTTATAGGAAAAAGAAAAAGGGAAGTCACCAGGTTAATCGTGGACGCCTTACTGTAAGAATACACCCAAGAAAGGGAGCGATTTTTATTTTCCCATGCGTTCTACGAATTTCGCACGAACCTTTGAGCAAATTCAGAACGTGTTATCGATTCACACATCTAATCCTATAACTGGTAGCCTACAGTGCGGGCGTCTCATCAGGTATTAGGGCGAGTTAACATTAAGAAGCTCGCGATCATTTATTCAACCGGGCATGTTTGATTTGGGGTAAGAGTCGAAGGTGGGGGAAGGGGACGGGAAAAGGCGAAAAGACCAATAAATGGCCACATTAAAAGTTTTTTTTCGAGGTTTTAGAAATAATTAAGCGATTTTTATGAGCACATATAGTAAGATGAGGGGAAAGTAACCTTCTAAAGATGGAAGACTAGCCAACGGTTTCGGCTACCGGCTAGCATGCCAAAAAAGGCGAAGGCGTCGAGATTTTCCCTACTGACCTGAATTAAGAGCCCATCTTGACACCTTTTATCAAGATGACTATCGTTCGAAGGAAGCACGTGCGACATCAACGCCGCCAAACTAGAATGTTGTTGCTTTTTAAAGTAAGCATCCCAAATACCACGCGCCCCTCCTGCCAAAGCAGTGTGTGGAAGACGAGCGATTGCATCAGGTGTAGCCATCTCTAGAAGCATCGTCTCAGATTTTTTACGTGCCTGGTAAGATGAAGAAAAGAAAAATAGATATGAAATTGGTTCCTGAAAAACATAATTTTGTCCAATCAACTTGGTTGATCATGTGAATTAGGTACCGTAAAGAGATAATAACGCTGACGTTTTGACCGTTAGCCCTTCGTCAGAGCGTTATGACAAAGGGCTAACGCTCGAAATGTCAGCTTCTGATCTCTTTACGGCGACCAATTCACATTGTCAACTCAGCAGATAACGCCAAATTATCTCATAGAGGAGACAACTGCAAAGTTACTTTAATGTTGTAGTGTGAACTACAATATATTCAGACTCTGCCATAATCTTTCCAGCATGTGACGTAGGAGCCACACTTTCAATTGAAAGCAAACAGTTCAAAGAGAGAAGACAGCCTTAACCTCAATCACAAGTTATATTATGATGAAAAAAAAGCATTTCCAAACTATACTGGCTAGCTTAACTACCAGAACGTCACTCCCGAATGCCAAGCTTGTCCATTATAGGTTTACCCCACCCAGTTAGAAGCTGTAGCTTTTTCTTCATTCATTTATTTATTTATCTTTGTCTTAGCTGTCCACGCTCCAAGAACGTTTGCACCATTTTCAATTTCTTGAATTTAATAAACGACAATTGACTCATCGAATCTTACTTGCTTGTATCTATGTACTTTTCACCTTGCGGTAAGTAAATTACTCATCTTCTTGGCTAAGGATGGCTACTAAATGAGTGGATTTCTTCTTCATGATAAGCTTGCGATGATAAAGACAAAGTGTCACTACACACCATTTTCACTGTAGCAAGCTTCTTCCGACTTACGCCTATTATTTGCCCTGAGTTCCATCATTCACACGCACTACATATTAATCGCCAAGGATCTCAAATCGATAAAGCGAGAAGAATTTTCAGATCATTAGGGAAAAATAAAAGAAAACTTCAAAATAGTGTAATTATAAATTGTTTTTCGATGTCACGACAAATAAGCACAGACATTTTGCTCTCTGTACCGGGATGCTTTCCCTCGCTACGTATATATCTAGGCAGTTTGAAAAATTTACCACATATTAAAATACATAAAAGTCATAAAGATATATAAGACATATACAACATTTCTGGGTAGTTTACTTTTTCTACTAATGCATCCCCAGCGTTATTTCCAGCTGGTGGGTAGTTTTCTCTTTCAATTTCATTGCAGACTTGCATGACAATTGAGGGAATTGTATCCTCGTGGAATCCAACGAAAGCATCTCCGATGGAGAAATCCCTGTTTTAAAACAACAAATGATATATGTGTTTTATCTTATCGAAATTAAAAAATATATATATTTTAACCGTCGACGAGAGGAACATCGAGGAACAAACAGTAGGCAAAGAGTTGGGGAAATATCAATACAGGTTCTAATTAAGATGCATCTTTTAATCGAGATAATCTTTTAATCTTTTAATCGAGATACTCCTGAAACAGTAATAACTATACCAGGAGGACAATGACCTTAAAAAGGCCAGTTCGTTATGAGATGTGCGTTAAGGTTACTGGTTAGCACCTCAGGACTTTATAGTATTCTTTCAACTGATGGCAGGATCATATCTGGTTTAATTTAGACTATTGACTTTTACCGAAAAACACTTAAAAGCCTTGGCTACTTATAACGAGTAAATCTAACAGATCCACGTTTTTCTCTACGTTTTCCAATGTAAGAATATTTTTACTTTCGGATTGATTACCTAAATTCATGTTTCCTTCGATTATTTTTTCAATCAGCACTGAGAGGGCTCCATATATATTTTACAGAGAGGAAGCTACACATTATTTCAAAAGGAAAAAAAAAAGAAAAAGAAAAGATAGAATAGCGATTGCCTATACGGCGAACTCCGGGTATGAAGAACAAGTCGCCACTTTGTAATGCGCACCCTAAACATGCGCAAAAGTGTGAAAAGAGTTATGAGCCGTGCATTACAGAATTGACCAAAATTAAACGCCTCAGGAATCGTATGGCTTGAGACCTTACCTACTACGTCTGCGTTCACTCGTAACCTTGGCAAATTCACAAGCCCACTTTCTCATAATCTGTACCAGGTCCTTCTGTTCAGGACTCAAACTTGTTGAGGTCACGAGGAAGTGTTTCTCCAAGCGGTTGATCAACGGAATGGGAAAGTTGTTGTACACCACGTCCTTTTCAGCAATCACTATCAATCTGAGTAAGGGAGATGTGACGTTAGCGTGGAAACGATAAAATCAAGGATTAAGATCTACTTTGCTTGCTAGCACTCTGTGAAAATACAAAGGTTTCGACAGAATTCACACCCTCACTTTCCAAATACTAGTTGGACGTTACAACGGGCTACGAAACCATATTTTTGGAAATAATTATCTTTTGGTGGATTGAGTTATTGAAGTAAAGAAACTGCTCGAAATGAATAAATTTTTGAACAAAAGATGATAGTGAGTAACGAAGTGATCGAGACTATAAAGATAGTCACCCAAAAGTCTTACTTAAAGCCATCATCGACACGACATTTGACGCGGTGAGTACCAAGCCCAAGATCCACGTACTTCTCTCCTCCAAAGCGTTCATAGTACTAGAAAAATAGCATGACCAGAAGCGAATTTAAGAGAGTTGTTAAAATCAAAACTTCAGACTAGTAGTTCGAAAAAAAACATTGTGTAACAGAAGTATACCATCTCAAACACCTACTTTTGCAGAAACTGACTCAAGAGCTATCACAAGATTACCAAAGTTAAATCCTCCAAACTCGTTTGGGTTCAGTGAGATCTCCATTCAAGGGACACTCTCTCGACTAGACAGAATATCCCCTGAATTGATGCCACTTTAATGGAGACAAAGAAGTTAGGAAGTTTAAGATCCCTGCGAAAATACGTTCCAAAAGTGAAGTTCCACCATAAAAATAAAAATTAAGAAAGAACATAGTTTTAGTAAAGGATAGACACATACCTGATTTAAGGCGTCGTAAAGACTCTCGTAGAGACTTTCCAGGTTTAATAAGATCACTGTTCTTCCTGTTTCCATGCAAACCTTGATGCGATTGATGTTGCGACATATCTGGATACATAACGTTACAGCATAGAATGTTCATTTAAATGCGCTTACCACTACTGCGCTCACAATCAGGTCTAAATTTGAGTAGGTTAATTCGTCTTGAGAAAAACCGTCTAAACCATACATTACCCATGGCGGCTTTTAGATACACATGCGATATTGACCGAGTATGTAGTCGGGATTGGATATTGGCCGTGTTCTTAATTGGGTCTTTTATGGACCGAGACGAAGTCGAGGTCCATAAACGTAAAAAGAATATATAACGAGGCTAATATCCAGTCATCTTAACCTCAGGCTTGGTAAATAAAGGATTTAATATACAACAAAAACGTTTCGCTATATAAATAATCAAGAATGACTTGATGATTTCGAGAGAGTCGAAACATTCTTAATGTTTTTCATTGCTTTTTGCAATTCCATCGACGACTTTGCCCGAAAATCACGAACTTTTCTGGAAGTTCCCAGGAATTTTCTTCCTGCGCAGGTCCAAAGCGGGCAATTCCGAGCATGCAAGATGGGCCTATTTTGCCCGCTCGGGTAACCAATTAGAATACAGGTTTCCCTTCATACTACCCACGGGCACTGCTAGCGACTTTATAAGAATATTTCCAACGAAAGTTGTCCTAACATCTTTCGCGTGAGCCAAGCGAATCCGTGGAGGTATAAGAATTTATTCAAAAGTGAACGTTCTGTTTACAAAAAAAGATATTGATTGCGTATTTCCAAATGTATTAAAAATTACAGAACACATTTACACATTATAACTATCAAATTCAGAGATCAACTGAATGTAAACTTACTCCGCCGAAAAGTAACTATAACTCCCAAAATAAAGGTAAAACAGGTTCTCATGTAAAAACGTTTTCCTTTTGAAAAAGGATGAATTCAACCTTGGTAAGTTTGTAAATTAACAGATCCTTCATGTAAAGTAATACCACCCTATTGATAAATCTGGTTACCATGATGACACTGATATCTTCACTTGCGGGGATATGAAAGACATGTTTACTGTTGGGGACCGACCGAAGCAGCACTAATTGGAAGTCCAGATTAAATGCAAGAAAACCACTTCTGTAGGTGAGAGGGGTTGTGGTTATCCTTGTGCGATGTGAACAAAGGGCCTGCCCTTACGTTTTTTTACCTGTGTATATTCTTGGTCATTTGGAAAACTGCTTCCAAAGATCACCACTGCATTATCTTCTGTCTTTAAAAGATGCTGTTGTATGATGGGTAGGGCAGCATAATTTTCAGTCAGAATCAGAAGGTAACGGTTTTCACTAAAAAGTGGTAAGGCATTGGATTAATATGAAAAACTGTTCTTTCAGTTTTTCACTTCAGCTGCTTCAATGAGAAAAACAATTAAACCGAGCGAACCAACAATCGAACAAACCAACTATCAGGTTGAGATCAGTTGTACCTGAAATTGGCTCTGTCGGCTACGTCTTCCCTTCCAAGACTTGCCTCGATCAATCGTATTGTCGTGGAGGCCTCTTTCACATTCCTCTCCTTAATTGACAGAATGTAGCGCAAAGTCAAGTTAAGCTTACAAAAGGTCGTAAACTGTGACTTATTGCTAATTCAATTTTCAAGCTTAACAGATCGAACAGCTTCAGCAATGTCAACGCAATTTGATCTTAATCAGCCTCTGTTCAAACTATGTATCGAAGTTTCATTAGATCAAGTAATTTTTTCAAAATAAGCTATTTACCTCTTAGGATGTTTCAACAAAAATCTGAGTGTCGGTTACCGCATGCCTACTTTTGAATAGCCTTTATTGCGGTAAGGGTTTGAACTACCATTAGAAGAATGCTTTTCGATTGAGAAAATTAAAAGTGACCACAACCACTAACAGATCATTTAAAAATACCACCCAAGTAGCCGGCTTTGAACGCAGAATACGGAAATAACCACGTTTCGCAGCTGATTGCTTGAGAGGGTGGTGCTAGCTTTAATCACAAATCAAAGGGCTTAGTAAATTGAAATAAAAGTTACGGCGAATTAACTTCGACATTGAGCTGAACAGTTTTCTATAAGTAAACTCACATCTTTTTTGATATAGTGGCGTTTGAATATCTCTACAGGGTCTCCTTCAACCAGGCCCCCAAAGTTCCTCTTGATAGCCTGTTCTAGTTTCTGCCAACCAGGTCTCTGTTTAGCAGCGATGGAGTACACCATCTTAATAAGGCTTACGGAAAGAGACAAAAACGTTTATCAGGTAGAGCAAGTTAACACAAAATGTATCCAAATTAGTCACCAAAGGAGCAAGTAAGAAGGTAAGCTCTAAAATAACAAACCTATAAAAGTCACGGAGGCCGAAAAATTCTTCTTTTCCACATTTCTTCAACGTTTCAAAATTTTTCTGTTCTTTGTATAGTTCTGCATATCCCGCGGCCAGTGAAGATATGAGAGGCTGGATAAGAGCTTTTACCATCTTATCCGAGGAGCAGATTCCCCTAATAAACAATATTCACATATGTAAGGGAAGGCGAAAAGTGCATGTTTCCATATTTGACTCTAAACGACGGGAACATGTACGAAAACAAGACTAAGCAGCTTATAACCAAACTTGGGTAAATGTTCATACTTTGGGAATTCAAAGTGGTTGGGAAATATCCTCATCTATATCTTGCTTTAAGTTACTAAGTAAATATTTATTTTGTGGCAAACATATCAACACACCATGGAAGGTGGAATGGACGATTATTCTATTTTCTAAGGAGATGAGACTGTTGATCAATATGTTTCACAAATTTCTCTACCAAAGTTATAAAGATTTTCGAAATGTCTAAAAAACACATTTTGCTATTGCAGTAACCCCCTCACATGAACAAATCTGTATGTCACGGCGAAATGAAATTGAATTCACTTACATTGCACTGTCTATGAGTTCTGCCTCGCTTGGTACCCCTCGCGACAGCATGATTCCACGGTTCATTTTGGCAGGATCCAGGGCCCAATTTGAAATTCCAATGAAAGCTACGCGCTGCGGTTTCTCGTCAGTCTCAATGACGTCATCAGCAGAGGTGACGCCATCCTCGAGCAACGGATGTAAGGTTTTGAGAGGCATGAGAGGAGAGTCTTCTGCCAGACCAACCTCATCAAGGACAACAACCGAAACAAATTTGTCTGGATTTTTTCCTTCCTGAAGCTTGCTACACTGCTTGAAAGTCGCCACGATACCCTCTGGGGTTGAAAGAGGACTACACTGATACGATGCCATATGGACCTGTAGTGAAATAGATCGTCATCCCCCGGTAGAAAAAAGGACCTAAGGTAAACACAGGCAAGTGGCGCTTATACAGGGACCGAGCTAAGCAAAAAATTGGATGCTTTGAGGAACGTTTTCCTTTTATTTGAAAGCATTTCCTCTAACAGTGTGAAAATTTTACAGTAACTAGAAGAGGCACCCTTAGAATTTCTTTATTTGTCTCTTCGGTCACTTTTCGATTGCACTGCCAGTTTTGTCTTCGCTCAACCTCGACTTCACTGATCCCCTCTTGAACTAAGTCTATGACCTTACACGATTTGCTTCTAGTTCCCTTAAGCTATCCAGCTGCTTATGAAATAGTTATTGAAATAAGCGCCGCGACGAGACTGGCGCTTTTTTAACTTTTCTGTCTTAAATGCAGCGCTTACTCAGGGTGAGCCCTTTTTCGAGTAAATACGGTATCTCTTATTTCCGTGCAAAGGGAAGTGGCCGAGTAATGATTGATTCTAGTTTCAAATCTCACTAGTTGACAGGAGGCCCCAGGAATTCGTAAAGCTTTCCTAAAAGTATGCTGGTCACAATTTTCACTTCTTGGTGCAAAGAGAGGATGTTAGAATTAAGTGCCTTACCAGTGAGCCAACTGGGTTAAGTCGGCCCTTGTGGCTATTTCCTTAGGGAAAAGAGGCAATGACATTACAGTGTATCTGAAAGAACCTTGTCACCTGCTTGAAGGTTTTGAAGAGTTCCGATTTTGCGGCATCGCCTTGCATGTTATGGGCGACGACTGTCTTTGCCAAAGATTTGGAGCTGCCCGGTTTTCCAACAACAAATAATGGGATCCGGAGCTCAATACATACCACCATCATGAACACGTTTTCGCTCAAGGCCGTGTTGCGAGCAATATTGGGGCCGAGTTCCAACTCGTTTAGCACAGCTTTTTGGCAACTGTCATAGGCAAAAAGCAGATGCTTGAGTTACGTTGTATAGCTTGCTGGATTAAACTAATATTAACATCATTGATGGCTTTGGCTTACGGTCGATATAACGGAAGCTCTGATAGGTAATGCGCACAGACGGATAATGCTTACTCAAATCTTGAAGAACACAAGTTGACATCAAAGGATCGTATGCCATTTGCTGCCAAGTTGTTACGCTATTATATTTAAATACTTTTAACGGCTGTGAGAATCATTACCGCAAATAAATGAGTCTCCTTGATGGAATACGGTATACTTCACTGACATAACCCGGATGTAAGGTGACAATTTCTGCTTGAATTAATTATTTATCTCTTAATAACCTCGCCTGTTCGGTCGTTACCGTAAAATCCCACGCCCTTAGCCGAGCCGTATTGATTTTACATGCGCTCGGTCAGTACGATAAGGATTAAGTTTGAGATTTCCCATTTCCCTTCACTCTCGGGTATTAAGTATTTAATATGTGGCCAAACATTAAACGAATACAGCATTAACTTTAGACGATACACAGTTTAGAACTATCAGCTAAAAACAACTAAAAAGAGTGTCTTTTCTTTAAGTACGTTATAAGTCCAAAAGGGTGGCATACTAGTTCTTTTACAAAGAGTAGAACATGAGTTACATAAGCTATTGCCAGACCTCAAAATCTCACGAAGAATCTGCTTGTGACCACCTGAAAGCAAACATGGCGCTTCAAAGCTGCTTGCCACGTAAGTGCGATATTCTTCACGCCGCTCCTGAAGCTTGGCATGGTAGCAGACACCAATTGCGAGTACCAGGGCACGAGTAAGAGGAGTAATTGATTCCTACAGATACACAATATCATGATACTTGAAAACAGGATTGTCGGAGCCCCACTACGTACACCTCTCAAAATAAATTGGACTTCCTCGTTGTCACACACACATAAACACCTACTTGTGGTTGGAAGGAGAGACGAAACGGACGAAACATTTCTGTTCTTGTTCTTAGGTGGTGCCAAATGGGCAGACGTTTAAAAGATAGATCACGCTTACTTGCTGTTTTGCGTTTCATGCGTTTCATTTCAGCACAGTATTGGTAAGATCATGTAATAATATAATAGGCCAATTCAAAACACAACGATAAATGTGCTTGATCAAATTCTCATGCAAAAAAAGGACACCTTTCACAAAAACAGTTTTGCACTAGAACGTAAGGATTTCTAAAACTTGGAAATTCCTTTACCTGACATTTTGTAGGATTGTGTGTGAAACTCTTAACCGTGTTAGAAATGTGTATTGATACTGAATCTTTTGGTAGATATAAATGCCAACAGGCTCTTAAAAATGCTTAATCTACCTATGGCTACTTTATTTAGTGGAAGAGAAAATATCGAAAGGTTTCATCACCACCTCCTCATCATCATCTTCGTCGACATCCAACCCTTCCACTCTTCGTTGCTCAGCGGTCACTTTTTCCATAAGTCTACCGAGTGTATCCGCGTGCTTATAAAACCAAACCATCACTTGCATGGCTCTCTCAACATCACGAAGACTAACAAAGCTGCACTCATCCTTGAATGAAAACAAAAAAGATATCATCTCTTAAGGTTGACCCCACCGACACGTGATTATAAATAGGAATTTTCATTATGAAGCTTACGCTGAATAAAATCTACAGGAAACTGTCAACACACCAATTGATCTCTCATATATGTCTGGGAGGCTGCCAGAACCTGGGCGACTGCTAGTACTGTCGAAGACTCCCCTTCTAGTAGGCCTTCGTGAAGAATCTGTCCAAAAAAAAAAAGTAAGGAGGAATCAAAGAATACCAACAGCAAACTTGTGGGTAAAATAATCTGAAAATAAGTATGTCTGTAAATTTTTGCCCCGCAAACGATGTACTTCAAAACGTATTTTATGAGACCGCAGGTTTTTTACACTGATTAAAATGGTGGCAGTAAATTAATCAATTTTTCTATTGGTCAGAAAAGCACAGGACTACTTTCGTCCACTAAAGTGTTCATTGATCGATTCAGCCACCAACGTTTACATAAGTATTTGAATTAAATCCTTCAGCCAATTAACTTTAACTGTTCCCACGATTCTTGTTTCACACCAGATCGTAAACAATCGAAGAAATTCACGGTATTAGATCTGTGCTTCTACTTCTTGCCTACTCGAAAGGTGGCGTTTTAAGCAACAATCCTAAGTACAAACAGTAATACGCCTGGCTATGCACCGTCACAATTCCAAGATGATGGTGTCGGCTCTGGCGAGTTTGGGACGACTAATTACAGTATGTCTGCATCTTAGTGAGGGGGTGAGTGAGTGAGTGAGTGAAATTTGCTTTAAAACACTTCTTTCTTCGCTTTGCGTATCCACAAGTTAAAACCTAATGAAATCAAACCGCGTGATAGTTTAGTGGCAGTTACATACATGTTTGGCTGTTTTAGAAAACGGAATACAAAGACACAAACTTGGCCAAGTGTGGTGGACTGATTTACAACAGCTGTAACGAGATCAGATGTTTCATTTCTATTGTTGCCGCGGTCCAGCCTCCTTTCATGTTAAGACGGTTTATTTCCGTTTACTACATCGTCGATTCAATTAAGAGTTTTACTAGTAAATATCAAAGGTCAAGATTAATTTCCCCGACAGAGGGCTGATCATTATTGAGGAAGAAGCATCCTCTCTCGAGTTCAGAGGTGATATAATACACTTACAAAGCGGCTGACAATTTGATTGATATACAGTCTCTCTACATCTGGTTTCAGTTGACCAAAATCCCATATCAGCGGGCGCATGCTTCCTGGGAGGGCATGTACACGGTAAACGAGATGACGTAGTGGGATATGACCTGTAGAAGGCAATTCAACATCAACTCAGTTATTGGGTTAATCCGTATTCGTATTTGGGGCATGATGGCCCTGAAGTTCCTTAAGACTTTTTCATGGTTTAGTCTGGATGACTAGAACTTTCCTCATTTGCCGAAAGACAGCAAAAGGAGAACTTCCGATAGGAATCATTCAAGAACAAAGATTCCCAAACAACTCTAAACTAGGTACCATGTTAGGGGACATAAGCCGTGAGTAAAAGATCCGAAAGCAATTTGCTAGCTCGAAATCAAAGTTAAAAAATAAAACAACATTTTGCAAAAAAGGGGAAAATTGCGAGAGGGCGTCTAGATTATAAAGTATCAATACCAAGGCGATCTTCTGATTCATCTGCTTTTACGCGATATCCAAGACCTGCTGATTCCAGCTTGTGGATCATGTCATCCGTGTGCCTGAAACATACACAAAGAAACAGCAATTTACCTCAGTTTATGGAAATTCAAATTCTAGAAAGTGTTGTCCTGGTAAAGCTAAGAACACATGCTGTACCTTCTGTAAGGATTGCAGGCAGCGATAAACTGCAGCCTTTCAAGACCTTGTCCAACAGGCCGACCATTGATTCTTCGGTCCACCATAACTTCCTTAATCATGGTCAACGACTCAGTGGTGTTGGCTTCATCAAAGAACAAAACCGTGTCAATATTCTTGTCTTGATTTGCGCGAGCCATTTCCTCAGCCTGATGAACTTTGAGCTCAATGTCTTCGTATGTTGTACCACCATGAACCTTAACAAGAAAATGATGTAATAGAATAGCCATTTCAGGGTGTGAAATTAATTTTTTTTCCTGATAGCCACTTGGCTCCTAAATTCTTCAAAGTGGTAGCCAATTCTAAAAATTTGGTCGCCATTTTCAAAGACAAACAAAATCTTTTTTTACGCGGTCAGCGCTCTAGATAGACCCTCCAAAATTAAGTTAGGGAAAAGATCTTTAACGTGCTACAAAGTGGACACCAGGATGGATGATATACAACGTTCAAGCTCACCTAGATCCAAGATGGCGTCTAGTTGTCGATTGAGATGCATGTGATGCGTTTTGGAAACAAACTTAACGAGGAAGTTTGCCGCCGATTAATCTTTGCGAATCTATTTAATTCACTATATCTTTTGGTAAGGTTATGATGAAACATTCTAGTCGCCAATTTGGCGACTAATTTTCAGGATTTGGTCGCCAAAGTGAAAAATTTAGTCACATTGGCGCCTGTATTAGTCATAAAGTCATACAGTCTCAGCTACTAGGAGTGAATGTGACGTCTTGAAAGTGACATAGCTGTTAGGATGGTGTCAAATTGAACTTTTGTTCAAAATGGGCTGCCTACAAGATCTAAATGAATGTGCACCAAGGGAACCACTTTCAGAATCAATATCATCTTTTCCACCATAACCATCACACAATATGACGACAGGACACCAACAATGGAAACGGATACTTGAATTCTAACATTAAACTTACCTTAACGAGAAGCATGTTTCGGGGTCCTCCAGGCCCTGCTTGTAGGCCGCACATGTATCGAATAAGACGGGTCTTACCACAGCCAGTCTCACCCATCACGATCACAGGGATGTTGCATCTGTAAATTTTAAAGCTCCGAAGTTAGTGAAAACCATGTGCTTCATAAGGCAAAGGGAAAAGAGCTTTAATAAAGTTTGTGTTCGATCTTTCTCAGTTTCGTTGCCATGCAGACGGATAGTTGCATTTGCTCTAACCGTTGCGTATCGAAACAATATATCACCACCTCTCACCTGAATCTCATGTGAATAGCCAGAATCTTCTTGACGTTGTCTGTAGTTAATTCATAGGCACTGTCTGGATCGTTCAACCAGTTTACCCCCATCACAGAACATAACTGATTTAACTTGTCCTCTCTAAAACAGAGTTCAGTAATGTGTGGTACAAAATTTACCACAATAAATCAAAGTGTCACACAAGAGCTAGACGTTACGGTTAACTTTCATTTGTTTTCCATACTATAGGATGAATGGAAGCCGGTAGAACATTCCCCATTTTAGTGCCATATGCCAAGGACCTCTCTTTCTGATATTTTATCAGTCTTACCAAACACTTCGTAGTAAACAATTTATCAATAAGGGTATTTTGCAAGGGTATTATCAACTGAGTTGTCAACGTAAATTGGCCAACGTAAGGAGTTTCAAAGCTGACGTTTCTGACGAAGGGCTAACGTTTGAAACGTCAGCTCTGAAACTCTCTACGGTGGCCAATTTACATTATCAACTTAGAAAATAATATTTCATTACCCTGTTATACTCTCTCACCTACGCAGCGACACAGTTTCTCTAAAAACTAACCCCCTCTCTGCAATGTATTAATTACTTTCTGTCCCTGCACATTTCAGTATCGTCATTCAGTGTTATCAGAAACCGTAAATGTTGACTCCTACATTTATAAAATTTACCAACGATGGCTCTGTTTGGAAGACAAATTGACTTATTGTCTGGCACTTACTTTTTGAAGGTCTCTATGCTTGTTGCAAAATCGACACGTT
Source organism: Pocillopora verrucosa (assembly GCF_036669915.1). Taxonomy (NCBI): domain Eukaryota; kingdom Metazoa; phylum Cnidaria; class Anthozoa; order Scleractinia; family Pocilloporidae; genus Pocillopora; species Pocillopora verrucosa. Next base: position 10,112,727 of record NC_089315.1, on the reverse strand, counting down.
GGGCCTGCAGACCATTACGCAAAGATTTGGAGATTAAACCTTTCTCCAAAGTTCGATTTGTTTGTGGGTCAACAAGATCACCAGCGGAATTAATGAAGAAACCAAGAAACGTCATAGTTATGTGGTCTTGGTTGAAGAACAGGTATGGATGAGGACTGAATAATGAAAGAACTATGGTGAGACATACTGCACATAGAACATGGGAATTTAAAAGAGCAAAAAAAAAACAGTTAAGCTTCTTTCACCTGCTTTCCCAACGTCTTCTGAGTTGAAATTGTTCGATCTCTTTTCGTTCAAGTTCCTCGTCATCATATGTATGAAATACAGTGTTCTCTTCTGTCATGGATGGAGTGGCAAAATCCTAAAAAGGAAGGAAATACCCTCTCACGGCACTTACTGCTACTGCAAAGCCATCAAAGAATGTTAAAAAAAACTCGTGGACTTCATTGATCATGGTAATACATTAAAACCAAGCCTTTCTATAAGTGAAAGTCAAGTAATCGAGTAATTTTTTTTCCCGAAACAACAAGACTTTTATGGAGCGTTGAGCAAGAGAGGAGGTGAAAAGCTAACTTACCCTAGACATTTGTATCATAAAGCGCACAACAAAAGAGCGGAAGCCTTCAAGATTCAGCACATTGGGTCCCTCTAAAACAGTCCTCATCAGCTGCATGTCACAGTAAAAGCTGTGTTCGCAGTCGCAGAGCTGCGAGTTCAAAAAACTCACAAAATGACGAATCTCTGACCAAGAGGGATCAGGAATGCCGCACTTTCTGTTGGAGACATAGTAGTAATAGTAACTACTTTGTTTAAACTAAACAATGGAGTTTCTGTTTTGAAAAACCTCAATTCAAAAAACAGAGACTTAAGTCTCGGTTGAACTAAATGCCTCGTGCATCGAACGGGGTCACTTATCTAACCACGAAGGTATCCCCAGAATGGAGCCTCCAATGCCACAATTTTAGCTTCAAAAAGAACAAGGCACCACTCTATTCCTCTTTGTTTGTGAATAAGATCCTTGATAAGGCAAATTTGAAGGACGTCTCTTTTGCAAGAAAACTCTAATTATTTTTATTTTTAACTGTTAATGTGCCTTTCACCAAACGAATAGCCGCCAAAAAACCATCTGTATACACCTGTAGAGCATCCAGTTAGCTATGTGCAACAAACCTGAGAAGGAGCATGAGGCAAGTCCTTTGGTCATCATCAACATCTCCAGGTGAAAACGTAAACTTGTCCAAGTTCTTTCCTCCATTTGACAGCTTAAGATATTGATAAACCCGTTGGAACGGTGCGTTTCGAAATTCTTTGACGTCAAATAAGGGATTGAAGTCTTTCTGATCTGGAACAAAATTTAAGGAAACTTAACATAGTATCAGATACTTGAAGTACGATTCAGGGAAATTTCATTTCACTACCTGGAGCTTCAGCAAAACGGCGTAAAACAGTTCTTGGAGTTTGACATTCAATGGTTGGCAACAGATCATAGAAAGGCTGCTTAGACATTGTGGATTTCCCAGATAGCCTCTGAAAGTCAAAAGTGTAGTACACATCACGAACTAAGATAGTTCAGGACACGATCAAGTTCGAATAAAGAAACGACTACTTTATTCCCTTCTCTCCCTGAAGAGCCTTGATTGGGCTTTCCTCGTCAGGGAATATTGCTTTAGCTCATTTACTGTTCAAGTCGTGGCTAAGAAACAACAGCTTAGTAAGTTATTGTTTATGCTATTGTTGGAAAAAATCACACATTGCGAGCGTATGTTATAAGCTGGATCAGAATTCGATTTTGAAACCGTCGGTTGCACTTTCATCTCTTTCTATGTCTTACTCAACAACGGCTCTATCCTTACCCGATTAGGATTCGATTTTCATTGGAAAAATCCACCTACACAATTTTTCTATCATACTAAGGACGCAATGAAGTCTTAAAAGTCACTTTGACACTTGTTTCTTCGAAACGAAAAAAAAAAGCACACACTGTGTTGAGTTGAACCAACGCAGGGACAAGTGTCCTTCCTTTTTCACCTTTTTTTTTTTTTTTCCAGTGTCAAACACTATTTACGCGGCATTGGTTAGTTTCGATGCTCGTTGCTCATCAATTTCAGCACTAATCACCGATCGTGTGCCGCATTGTTAGAGGAGGTGGAACTCAGAGAAAATTAACATGCTCGCAGAACTTTTGTAAAAGGTCCACTTGAGCCCGTGGATGACACATTTAGCAGAAAAGCCGAGGCAATAAGCGACATCTCCAGAAAATCGTGATTTGCTATCACTTTGTTTCCCTGACAATCAAGTTAAAATAACTATGTGGTAAAGCAGCAGAAGAGTTCATCCGCAAAATTGCGTCCATAAGTAGGCAAAGGGCTGTTTCTCATACTAGCAATATGTAGAAGAAGCGAGGTTTTATATCTGTTTTGATATGTCTTCTAGACGTTTCAAAGCCAAAACAAAGGTACAGGGGTCCTCTATAATCTCTCTTCTTCAAAAGTCATATGGTAAAGGTGGTTTATTCAGAGTGATTTTAGTGAAACCTAGAAAAATATGCACCCCTCTGATGATTTTGAGACCATTTTCTATATTGTGTGGCGCGCACTCCGCCAATTCATTTTCAAATTTACCGCCGGTGAGGCTTAACAAGTCCCGGAAGTGTCGCAGAAGCCAGGTATGCTACGATAGTTTAGTTTTCCAAGCTTTCGCAGATCTACGGCATCATCAAGGAATGTAGATGGAATCTTTGAAGTGGAGAGTATATCGGGCGAGGTGTTAGGCTAAATAATAAGGGTTCGGCAGATAATAGGACAGGAAACATTTAGAACAAAAATAAATAAAGTCAGGGTAAATAATGTGGTCAGAATAAAAGGTCTTTGAGTTCGGCACATTCTTCCCTGGAGTTGATTTCGAGCTTAAATTTTCTAATCTTTAGTGCTTCGTGGAGGCGAAGGTTTACTTGGTCATTGTGTTTGTCGATAATGTCAAATTTTATTTTCGCTTTTTTGGCGATCCCTTGGCATACGAGTAAGTGCTTGAACACCGATGATTTGTTGTTGTTTACATGTGCTTTTACGCGGTCGCGTGTATGTCGGTTGGTGCTGCCGACGTAGAATTGCTGGCATCTGTCGCCTTTGATCTTGTAGATGGTATTTCTACGTGAGCAAAACTTTGTGTCTGCGACAGGGCAGTTGGTGCTTTTACATTCTGGTTCGTCTACATTCTGGTTCGTCTCTCTCGGTGGATAGGGCGTTTCTTAGAGTGTAAGCTTTATGGGTTATTCTGTTTCAATAGATCTTATTACGCCTGGTTATTCCTGGCAGCTAGTTTACTGCACCTAGGTCAGTCTTTTCTTTACGTTAGGTTTTTCAAAAGCCGGGTTGCTTTTATCAAAGAGTTTTACTGCCGGACCTGGTTACGCCACAGATTTTAAGTTCATTTCTATTACAATTAGTTTTTGAGTTTGTTGTTGTTGTTGTTGTTGTTGTTGTTGTTATGTTTTGTAATTACAGTCGACTCCCGTTATTCCAGATACCCTCGAGGGCTAAACATATGAAATAATGTGTAACTACAGAACATAAAGTTTATAACGTGGCTCACGAACAGAAAAAAGATCCCGTGACAAGTAGGAGATTCTGATGTTCGCACCCAAAGATTGGTTTCTTTATTTTCCATTATCGTAACATCGCTTTATACGTCAGTCAGGATTTTGGGCAAAATACTTAATTGTCCGCTATAGCGAGAGAGAAAAAATGTGAAATGTTATTCATTTGTTTTCGGAAGAATCAAATCTTTACATCTTGATATCCAAATACACGTCCATTTGGAATAGAAATCATATCTGCATTCACTTTGTGACGTTGAACTGGCAGTATTTATCTGATCAATCAATCAATCAAACTTTATTTAAAGAGGGTGACACTTAATAGTTAAGAACTAATGAACTTGTGGCCCTCTATAAACCTTGTTACAACTAAAAAAAAACCTATCATAATTAATAGCCTAATTAAGAATTTAATTAAAACCTAGTTAAAAAATCACAATGTACAACAGATTGAGATCTAAAAGTTAAAGGTAAAACATATTGCTAATATCATGCGATCTAAGAATACATTTGCTAAAAAAGGAGTAAAAATCTTATCCCTATGCTGACTTAATTTAAAATGTTTATACAACTTTTTTTAAAATGTTTATGAACTTTTTATCGGTTCGGCATCTTCCTTCCCCAAAACTATGTATTTTTCAATTCCACCAACAGTACAATGGACAGAAACCTCTTCCCAAATATGTTACTGCCTGAATCTATTGATTTACATGTGATATTTGTAAATGAAATTCGCACTCTTTAGCTTTCTTACTCACCTCTTGAATTTGAGCTTCTTCCTCCCTAGTGAAACCCATGGGTAGGGGAGCTGTAGTCGTAATCTCAATGATGTACAAGTCTGTGCTTCGTCTTCTCCACACTCTCCCCATCTTGTCACAAAGGCAGCCAAGGACAAGAAGGTTAAAAAGAAGAGTATCCAGTCCACGTCTCATCTGGAAGAAGAAGAAAATATTTCATGAAAAAACTGGTTTCAATTTTTGTCATATGATCTGCAATTAGGCAGGAAAAGATAACGATGTGAGCCCGCAAACATTTAACAAACACTTATTCTAGAGTTGTTGCTAGTATTGCCCTGGAAGTAATTAGTGAAACGAAATTTTAATACCAGAATAACAGCATTTCTTTATGAAGTGCTAATCTAGCCCTTTGACGCGTATAAGGATTTCAAAAGGATTGGAAACTAGGAAATTTGAGTGAAGTTTCACTTCTCTAATAAAGGGGCTAAATTTCTAAAGAAACTGCGGTTCTGTGTCGGTGGGAGAGTATAACAGGGTAATTTAGTATTATCAACTGAGTTGATAACGTAAGTTGGCCACCGTAAAGAGTTTCAAGGCCGACGTTTCGAGCGTTAGCCCTTCGTCAGAACGATTGACGAAGGGCTAACGCTCTAAAAGTCAGCTTTGAAACTCTATAAAGTGGCTAGTTTACGTTATCAACTCAGCTGGTATACTAAATTTCCCTGTTTCACTTCTTTAAGACTCATGCATTATGTATATGCATTAAGTTTCTTACCGAAGGTGACACGTCTAGATGAAAAATACGGGACAGCGGTACATTGACCTTCACTGCATGCGGAAGAAGCGCACCTACAAGCGTCGATGAATCGGTGGAGTTCCCATGAAGAGGTACGGTCACGTGCAAGAATGTATTAGAATCTTGTCTTCGCAAATTTGTCATAACCATGTCGTTGTTTACAAGGTTGGGCAGCTGTTCTGTTAGGCGACGAACAAACAAAGTCTTTCCCAATCCTCCTCGGTGTGACGAGACAACTCGAACAGAGAGTCTACAAAAAAGACAGCTAGTTAACCATACCTGTTCCCTTCCAAAGAAGATCGCCATTAATTCTGAACTAAACAGCTGGGACATTCAAGAAACAAAGACTTCAGTCCCACCAGAACTAAATTCCTCTACAACCTTTGCAGCTGTCACGTGAATCGATGAGAAAACATTTTCCGGGGCCACTTTTTTCTAACCCCGAGGGTATCCCCAGAATGGAGGCTCCAATGCTACAATTTTTTTGGAGACAACTTACTTTTCTGGGTCTAAAGATCCCGCTGTTGTCCAAGTTATCTTACTACTACCGATGTATCCGTACTGTGAAGGAGGTGCTTCGAACTGATGCTTGAGGTAACTACTCAAGTCCTCTGGTGAAGGACAAGGTGGAGCAGCAACACGATACTGATCAAGAGCTGCTACTATGTTGGCACGGTCTTCATTCTCGCTACTGCAAATTACCACCAGGCCATAATCTGACAAGTAATAAAAAACCACTCACAGTTCTCCAGGGAAAGCATATGAAGATAACGTGCAACCATAGTCTCCGCATTCTGAAGCAATACATGTCATTGTTACCTCCTCCCCCCCCCCCTCCTTCTATTCAATGTTAAAAAAAAAAAAAGGGAAATTCCTAAAAACCATTTCCTGTCCTGGCAACGCATCTTTATTTTTTTCATCCCAGCCTTGTAGCGTGGCTCCCAGCATGGCGTAACAATATTATCCGACCCAGCAGGTCCTAAGAAGCGCGGTAATGAACATAAAAAGGCTTGAGCCGCTTAAAGAATTGCAACAACTCTTTCACTAAGATGATCAGTAATTACAGGAGAGATATTTTATCAAAAAAATTTGGTAGTTAGTGGCACTCTAAGTTGAACTTACGTTCACCAGCCTTGCCCGCAATTCCCTGTGTCACTAGGCTAAGCAAGTCCACTGCTTGCTTACTAACAGAGAAGTCCAACACATCTGCATGTACAAGGCAATAAAACCGACCCTCTACGTCCCCCATGGCACGTCTCCATAGCAGCTCGATCTACGTCAAAGGAAAATGGTTAGATGAAAAATACAGATGATGAATGGTTGTGCTGCTCAGGTAGGAAAACCAAATTTTTATTTAGAACTCATTGACAACTCATCTATTGAAAGGCAACTCTTCTGCCTCTCCTCTTCAATGTACAACCGTTAGATCTCAGAAGTGGTATTCTAAGCACCTACACTCCAGAAAGGCTTTTTTTACTATCAACTGTAAAAAAAAATATATAAATATGCTGACAATATTCTCCCAGCAAGTACACTGTACCTCTTCTGTAGTGGTATCAGGAGTGCAAAGCAGCACCTCTTCACAGCTCGGCAACGACTGCTTCTTGTCATGCATATACAGGGCGAGGACTATAGCAAGAATGTCATCTATGAACAAATGCGTAAGAAAAAGGACAAATCGTATTGTAAGAAGCTCGCTGTTATGCGCATAATATGGCATTATATAGTAATTAAACATTTTAAACATCTTATTGATTACATATTCCTTGGCTTCCAACTCGACCTACCTTTTGGAACAAGCATGAGGTTTGGTCGTCCTTTTTTCAAGAATGCTGGAAAGGTGCGAGCTGTTGCTCCAGTTCCTGAAAATGTGAAATTCAAACCATGTTCATGATCCAATCAATGGGGACAATTCTGAGATCACGGCTAAGGACTTTCCATAAGTGCAAGTAAGTGTTTTACCTAGAACTGAAAGTTCCCTAAGGATGTTCCCAAGCTGACAGAGTGTAAGATATTGACTAATCTCTGCCTCGTTATCTTCGTCTTTGCTGACCTCCTGCTCTTCTGTAATGATTTCAGTAGACGTAGATGACATCTCCAGTGCCATATCTGACTCGGTTTCGTTTGCACTAGCGGAAATAAAAATTTCACCATTTGATCGTCACTTTAATATATCATCTCGAACACCATCAACTTCACACCTTTACCACTAAGGTTAAACAAGTTCTGCTAGAGTTAAGAAACTGCAACTGTTAAATCAGGCATCCTCCGTAATAGTGAAATTAGCTTTTTTTCTTGAACGCCAACATTGTTAATCGAAAAGAAAAGAAATACTTCAGTACTTTAATTATAAAAATCTTTAACTATGTCCCTTGTTGCATTAACTTTGTTCGTATTTCTAACATACCGTAACTCTTCCGCTTGCATTTCCAGTTCTACAGATTCAACCTCCTCTGGGAATACTTCTCGGCAAATCATGGGATCTTGCTTTGCATCTTCGTACAAAGCCTCGATATCAGCCTCGTCCGCTTTTTCTAGACACCACAAAAGGAGGTCGTCTTCTTCTGCATCAACACCCAGACTCGCCAAAGCAGCCAAAGCGATCTGCTCCGAATAACCATCATCAGTAGCTGCGTTCAAGAAACTTTGAATCTTCGACGTTTCCTTTGGCCTTGATTTCTTGACCGATGCAGGTTGTATTTGAGACGCACTGGTTGCTGTCGAGGAAGTCGCTCCTAAGTAGTTGTTGTTGTCAAACACTGACCTGCGAGTCACCATTTCGTCTTGTGAAGGAACGTGAAAGAACGAGGGCAGCTCCGCTGTGCCTCTGGCGTTTTCCAGTATTTCTGTGTCCTTAAAAGCACGCTCTATCGCTGATTTTAATTGTTCGCTGGTTAAATTGGGACGAACACTCTCCAGCAAAGCGAGCACTTGGATGCTGCTCATGATAAGGCCGTTGCTGTGGCAAACTGTCGCAATTTCTTTCCTCAGTGTCATCAACTGCTGTGTTGTGAAGAAGTTTAGTTCTTTATACTCTTTCCTTGCGTCACTGACCTTCTTCTTCCAGTTCGTGTAACACGTTTCCATGAATTTGCTTTCCTCCTCCAGTTCTTTCGCGATCGATTCGCCCGCGACTAGGTCTTTGCTACAGCGGAATTCTCGCTTCCAATCCATGCGATGAATGTAACCGGATTCAAAGAGGTCGATGTATGCTGTCGCTAAACGCATGACACCTTCAAGATTCTATAATTAGATAAAATAATTCTGTTTGCCTCTAGAAACACCAACTTTGAAGGATAACTGTCCACATTACATTCTCAAACACTGAGATACTGCAGATTCAAATCAGAATCTGCACATACATGCAGCTCGTGCTAAATAACATAACCACCTAAAAAATCGTGAGTGCAGACTCAACAGAGAAATAGCGACTGGCTTATTAGCATGCAGGACTCCTTTGCGTGACTAATTGTTCCCCAACTGTAATTAAGCCTCAGAAACTCTCTTTATCAAAAAAAAAGTGATACATACTTTTCATGTACGTGTGACTTACCCTGACAAACCGTTCCACGTCTTCCTTCCCTTTTTCAGCCTTTCCTGCGATCAACATCAGTTTGCTCTGTAAATCCTTCAATTCATTAATGGAATAGGATTTCGTCTGCTTCTCTTCATTCTCACCCTTTAGGGTAACTGTCAGTCGAATAACATCTTTGGAGGACAATCGCTTTCCTTGTTGTGTTGACGGAACGTTTCTAGTGTCCAAGCGACCCACAACATATACACCACTGGAGTTGATGTTCTTAGCCTGTGCTAATGACGTCATAGCAACCGAACCATGAGACTCTTTGACAGTTTTTAGCCACTCCAGATGTTTGCTGGTATCGCGCTACGTAAAAATGTATAGGATGTTCATCAATCATGTATTTGGTCCCACTTTTTAATTTCCTTTGTTACCCTTTATGATATATTGAAATGAATTTAAAACAGTGGGAAATAAAAAAATTAATATGAAAGCGGTCTTCGCAGTAATGAACACTATTTAAGCAGTAGCGAAAATAAGGCCTTAAAAAATAAAAAATCAGGCCCGTACAGGCCTGAATTTTTTTCAGGTCTTATTTTCACTACTGCTTATGTAGTGTTCATTACTGCGAAGATCGCTTCCATATTCATTTCTTTACATGATTTTCATCCATTTACAGTCTATGGGAAAAACGTTTGCCAGTGCTAGAGTTGCGTTAAAGGCGGAAATTTGTAGATATTCGGTCGTTAGTCTAACCACAACTGTGATACGTGTTGGTCGACGAACGTTTTAACAATAGGAACTTTATTACTTGGCATTTAGTCACGACAACAGAGAAGAATCGCACAACTTTTATACTCATGTTATGTGCGCACAAAATACACGGGTATTTCATACAACAACAAATTCAATGTTTAAACTGGTTCTGTAAAAGTTGAAGGTGGCAAAGACTATCAAGAAAACATGCACATTACATTAGTAGAAAACACGGCTTCAAATTTCTATCCAAGTACTTTACCAATTTTTTGGGTAACATTCGATCTGTCTCCACTGTTTTCCACACGGGTTCACAAGCCTTTATCAGTTCGTCAAAGCCCACTTTATCGTCTTTAGTTTCTTTGAGGTCAAATATCAGAGGAGCAAAACCTAAACAGCTGGTGTGTAAACTGGTTATGCGTTTAGTTTCCATGTCGCTTTCACCAGCAGAGATGAAGGCCAAATCAACAAGAACCTTTAACTCTTGGGTGGCTATAAAACGAAAGAGATTTTTTAGAGATCGCACCTTGTCAACTTACTTTTACCAATGTTCATCGATAATGACCCACCCATTCATTTTCATGCGATTTTAATGGCTACTTTACGTCACGTGGTGCAAAATCACCGGACAGATATCACGCAATAACCCTCTTCAACGTTAATATTTGTCCTCCAATTATTTCCTTCGAAAAGAAAGAAACTTAATTCAAGAGTTTTATCTCTCCATTCCTATAATTTTACACGGAAGAAAAACAAACTCTTTTGATGGAGTCCAGTGATAGTGATATCTAAAAGCCAGTTTGATATCGCAAATACGCATTCACTATCGGATCAACACTGTCTTTAGCACGAGGTGAAAATTAATGGGAGGGTTATAATATAAATAATCCCGTTTCTGGCTTCCTGATATACTGGCTGATAATGTCCTTGGCCGTGAGTTTGTCTTCAAAATATTACACATTCCCTCGAAGCTTCACTTCTCGCCTAAATATTCATTTTTCGGACATTCTCTCAGCCGAGGACATAATCAGCCGGCATACTAGCCGCCCGAACGGGATTGTTTACTAAAATGCGATCACCGTATGGAAAAAAAGTGAACTGGTGTAAGACTATTAAAGAAGGAGAGGTTAATGGAAAACTGCCCGTCAGAGTTTTCAGGTGAGATGAGGTAAGGTGAGGCGAGATAAGGTAAAGTGATCATGAAGGTAGAGATCAGCATAATTGTTTCCTATTGCTATCTGTCTAACTTTGAAAAGATGGTACCTGAGTGTTTGAATGTGCGTTGGGTAAATAATAAAACTATACGTAAGTAATAAAGCTATTGTTACAATTGTAAGCAGAGTTCATAAAATGAATATAAAAAGAAGTTTCCAACCTGGTCATGTCAATTATTTCTAAACCCAGGGCCCCTCTGCTGAACAAAGACCGCTAACGGACCCCATGCAAAAAGCTAGTGCCAAATTAACAGAAATTGGCAGCATTGATTCTTGTGTATTTGTCTCACGTTTTGTACCTGGTTAGCAGCCCACCTGCCCAACTTACATTTAATGGTAGAACGTAGCCACTCAACCAGTCGCCTACTGTGTACAACGGCTTCGAAGCATTGTGCTTTATCGACATTCAAACACTGAAGAGCTCGACCAGCCTTCGAAAAATTTTCCCCAATGCTGTTTAAAGGTTTTTGCTTGAATTCTGTTGATAGCTAAACGATGAAATCGAAAATATACCAATCTTATAACATGTTGCAATTTTACCAAAGCACATATCTCTCGAGCTCAGAAGAAAAAAGAATTAAGGTCACCTATAGACAAATTCAAAAAATTCTCAGCCTTCCTCGAATCCGAAGGCTAAGTTCTAATATACTTAAAACATAATAAACAGAATTTCCAGATCTTAATTTGATTATTCAACATGGAAACGGACAGATTTTGAAATATTCTTTCGAATGACTGAGAGCATCGTTTACACATTTATTTTAAATCGAGCATCTAACCTCCAAAATTCAGAAGCTTTCTCTGCGTATACTCTCTTTAAAAAATAAAAGATAAGCAATATTTTTTTAAGCAAATGCCACCAATTCTCTTTGGCATTTGACAGTCTGGATGACATCTGCCTACTAAATGCAAATAACCCACATTTTGGCCAGAAACCTTACAGACGGGAATTAGAACTTCCACAATAACCCGTATGCCAACGTTAAATCTCACTCTCAAGCAATCTTGATATGATATGGGTTTTGTCCTATATATAGCAAGCTTCAAAGATTATTCGCTGTTCAAGATTGGGGCAGCTTTTTAATCAACAGTCAGGACACTCCGATCAAGAATAAGAATTTACAATAAAAACTGAAAGCGGAAAACAAAAAACTAGTTATTTCTATACCTCACACTTCAATGTGCCAACTAATGGAACTGAATTATTCAGAGAAATAATAAATTGGACCTATTTACTCTCGTCGGTTATCGATGGTGAATAAATTACCTGATTACGCAGATCTTCAATAACTTTGAAGTCCCCAGTGAAGGCCATTGCTTCCTTAAACTTCCAGATGGTGTCAGCTGCATTGGCGTGCTGATGAAGCTGTTGGTAACGTTGAATTTGGACAACTCGCGCTGCGACAGTTGGCTTCAATTCTTTGGTGTTGGTAAACGTTTGCTCTGAGCTAACGTCAAACATGCAAGACAACTCTTCCTCAAGTTTCTCTCTGCGGTCTCTGTAGCCTTCAAAGAGCTCGTCGACATCTTCAAGCGAAATTGTCCCATCCTTGACACTAGCAACACGTAGATTCCAAAATTTAAAAGCTGGTCTCCAAACATTTTCAACGACATCAGAAAGGCTGAGCTGTCGTTTTCCACTTTCGTCATTCCTTCTGGCTGCTTGAGCTTTATTTCCATATTTTGTCCAAAGATCTTGGAACGTTAAGCTCTTTTGAACTCTTCTAAGGGTTGAAAGAACCTCTTTAACGGCCGGGGGAAGTTTGAAGAAGGTGATTTCGATTTGGTCATCGTCTTTTCTTTCGCACAAATGTTGAATCTGGATAGATGAAACATCTTGTAGGGCTTTGGTCTTGAGGATGGTCAAATCAACTGAGAGGAATGGATTATTTTGATCATTTATTTCATTGCACAAAGGTTACATTTAGCCAGCCACCTGACTATTCCCATCTTGAAGATATGACGCCTTCTTATAAGTAAGTCCGGAGATCAATAAAAAATCCACATGGTTGCGAAAAGCAATTATCAATAACGACATATTCGTGATCATTGTCCCAAAAAAACGAACGCAGATTATCCTATAAAAAATTGTTAACACTATAGGATGAAACTTAAGGAAAGCCAACTTGGGAACAACCTTCCATTAGAGGTGAAATGTTCTTCTTCACTTCACATTTTTACAAGAAAAATGAAATGAAATTTGTACCTGAAGAAATTTTATATAAATGTAACAACATAGCTTAAGCCTCACATTCAAGACATGCAATATACACTTTAATTACGACTGTGAATCTATAAAAATCATGCATGTGACCTGCGGATTAAGATATGAATATGAAAGCGGTCTTCGCAATTATGAACACTTCTTAAGCAGTGGTGAAAATGAGGCCTAAATAATTCAGATCAGTACGGGATATGAACCCCTGACCTCGACGATACCGGTGCCGCGCTCTACCAACTGAGTTAACAAGGTAAGGACACCAGTACAGGCCTGAATTTTTTCCAGGCCTTATTTTCACAACTGCATAGGTATGTGTTCAGTGCGAAGATCGCTTTGATATCCATTTCTTAATACGCAGTTCACATATAAGATTTTCGTATATTTCCAGTCCTTTTTTCATTACTTCACGGTTTTATTACGAACCAACATGATGACCAGCGCCCAGTTGGCTTGTTAGCTCAATTGGTGCCTAGAGGGGCAACAGATAAATGATTACGGCATAAGAGGAGAAAATATTCTCCAGAACTCACCTGGCGAGATCACGTCACACATTCCAATAAATGTACCCAAATTTTCCTTCACGGCACGGAATTCTTCAATTTCCTCGATTCGTTTGGCCATGCTACGCTCAGCATCGTTCCTCTCTACGCCGGAAATTGTCTTCAGAAGTTCCACAAACGTTTTTTGATGGTTTTGCACAAGTAATAACACCTCGACCGTTACGGAGCCATCGGATATGTTTCTCACAAGAGCATTGAACAATGATTTAGCCAGTACCAAAGTTTCCTGACCTTTTGGCAAAAGTATATGACTTCTTCCTGACTCATCTCCTGTAGAGGTAAACAACCAATTATAATCTTGACAAAACCTTTCAAGATATTAGGAACTAAAGATCGAATACATGAGAACATCTTCTCGTCCCAGTATTCTTCTGTAATGCGATACCTTTCTTCCGGCTCCTACTTTCAAAATATTCTTGTAGGTTATTCTGAAATCTGTGATTTACCCTTAATTATGATCCATTAAATATTTTTTTGCTCGCACGCAATTGGTCTCAGCTCAAACTAGGGATTATCCGAGGATATCACCTAGGTGGTAATCCCCTTTCGTCCTTATGTCGACTACGATAAGTTTTCTTTTAAAATTCAATTTCAGCTGAGAGAGCCTTTTGTAGTTTTCACAGGAGAAGGGAAATATTTTTTTAATAAAGTCGCACCAAAGAACACTCAAGAGAAAACATCCCACGCATCAAACAGTAGGCTGTTCCTCACGCTCGGTTAATCAGAGGATATAACTCACTTTTCACTGGCTTATTTCTATCCCCAGTTCTTTTGTTGATTTGCCAATTTCATAATATTCACTTCGGTTTTAAATTAAGTCACGCAATGGGCACAATTTACTCTTGGTTTAAATTTCAGTATGGATATACGGAGCAGAGGCAAATATAGAGACCAAATAGAAATTTAATAGATATGACGTGGGGTTACCAAAGAATTTCAGGTATCCAGACATCGGTTTCCAGGTCAGAAGAAATTGAACAGCTCGAGGATCCAAAGAAGAAGTGTCTGTTTCCTTTTGTGCTTCCTTTTGTGTTTCCTTTTGTCTATTTTCCTTTTGTTTCCTGTTTTCTGCTTCCTCTGGCCAGGACCTTGTAAGCAACATGGATAAAAGCTCGCCGTATTTTCCTGCGTTTGCGTTCCTTGTATTACGTTGATTACAGGAATTCACGATCATCATAAACACACGCTTATCGCCTCCTGTTGTTTTTCCTGACTAGATTGAAAAAAAGAGCACTTTCAGAAGTTAATCAATGTCATTTCCGTGAAAAGCTAAATAATTTCAATGACATGAAAAGATAGATCTGTAAATAAAAAAGTGGGAAAAAAGGCGATTTCTACATTCCTTTACGCTGGTTACTTCTGCTGTACCCTATAAAATTATGAAAAAAAAATTTCCACGGGACTCACGCTAATAATCTTCTCCATGGCTTCAAATGCAAGATTGGTGAACGATTCTCCAACAGCTGGTTCAAACTCATCCATATTCATTTCACAAAAAATTTCAACAAGGTATTTTTCCTCCAGCTGAAAAAACGGATGTAAAGCATAAGTTGTGTATGCAAATAGTTAATTTCATTTCGAAATCCACTACATTTCCAAAAGGTTACACATTTAACGTTACAACCAGAAAAACAAAAACCATATGCCTGAACATCTGGGTAACCTAAAGACAAGTCTCGCTATTTTGTTAATTCAATCGAACTCTTAGTGACCAGTCCAAAACGAAAAAATGATAAGGACATAAATGTTCTGCAGAGGTAGCAAAAGTCATGGCGATCACTATGACCTAGACTTTAAGAGGGATTATGCCTAAAAAAAAAAAAAGTTATCACATTTCAAAAAGATACTTCCAAGATTAAATTACCATGAGATACGCGCACTTTTAGTAAAACTCTCCAGTATCAAATGAGTCCGAAAATGTTACATTACTCCTTTACGTACCCTTCTTGCCCGGCCGGACAGCTGATCGATTAAGAATTTTCGGTAAGTGATAAAGCCTTGATTTTCCTCTGCAATCCAAAGAAGCTCGCTCCAAACCTATTAAAGAAATTGCAAACACACTGCTATGAATACTGATAACTCCATCTTTAGTACTGATTTCTCTAGTCTGATATTGTTGAGATAAAAATCCAAATAAAAAAGATTCATCAACAATCAATTAATTTAACGGAAGAGTACTAGCTGCAGGACGCTCTACCTGCTGGCGGGTGTATGGAAGGTTAACGTCCTAGGCTTGAAGACGATTCTGATGCACATACTAGGTGAACTTGGCCTAAAACGACCAGTTAAATGAATTTCGGAGTTCTTTGAAATGATTTAATAACTTGAGATTGGGCCATTACTTCTAATCTAACACTACATTTCCTTCCCTTTTACATACCAAAAGTTCTCTTCGCAAGGACTCACTTCCGTCGTAGGAGGACATGGTAGGAAAGAGATCATTCACTATCCTGGTTCTGAGGCTCATTAAAAGTTGGCTTATGGAGTTCTCCTCGCTGTCCTGCCTTTTATCTTGATCAACACTTTCATTTACCTCTCGTCTTTGTCTGCAAATACTCGTAAACAGAAGTTTTATGGCTTGACAGATGACATCCAGGTTATCTTTCAATGTCGACTTTTTGAGGCAAATCTCCACCAGTTTTAAACACAATAAAGTTGTAAACTCAAGAGTCTTCCAGTTAGTACTGTAAGATAAAGATTGAAAAAGAAACAGGTAAGAGAACTGAACCTGGAAGGGCGGAAAAGTAGCAAAATCAGGGGGGACTCGGCTTTCTCAGCGTCTTCGCAATAACTTGGCTCTGTTCCAGTGCCGTTTCCCTGAAGTGGGTCAGCCCGCCCTAGCCCGCCCCTTCGTACAAAAGAAAAACATAATATCAATAGAAACACCGGATTGAAATCAAAACATTGTCTCTTTCAGTAATAAAACCGACTATGACCCTATTCTCGGAGCCTAATGACTTGAATAAATTAACTGAATCACAGTTTGCCACAGAATTCCAAGTGAAGCTACACAGCCATTCACCATGCAAGTCGCCAATAGATATTTGATGTCCAAAATGGCTGAAAAAAAATTGAGGCTATTGTGTGAGGATGTAACTAATTTGTAACCCACCAAGTTTGTCCTAACTCCGTTTCTAACTGGGAAATCAAAAGTTTGATGCACTGAAGTACACTTTTCCACTGTGAAAAGAGAAGTTGCGAAAAGTTACTGATCTACATAAAGATTAAAATACAAACAGCAATTGTAAAATTTGAAAGTTCATATCACAATGATTTTAATAGGAATAATCATGCTCCATGTGCCTCTTCAACTGACATTCGTTGAAGCAGCCATGAATTTACCAGATTTACCAGATTTCTTGATGATAATTGAGCTTATCATATAAATTACGGAGTTCTACAAGAATTTCCAGCCCTGAGAAAAGCCGTAACAACACCCGTGAAAAAATACGCTATTATTTAGCGTGTGTTTAACATCGCCAATTAACTGCTGACACGTCACTCGCCTTTCGCGCCACTCGGTCAGGTTGATGAATGAATGGCAAAGCCTTCACCGTTATTTGTCAGAATTTTCTCGGATAATGGCTGCTAGAAAACTGAAAAATCCGTATCGCTTACAGAGAGTGACGTTCAAACTTTCCTAGAAGGGGAAAAAACCAAAATACGAAAGAAAAACCAAAAGTTTCGTACTCAGTGGCTTTGGTAATAGCATTTCTCGCGGCTGAGAACGAAAATTGACTATTGGAAGATTTGCCACAGGCCGATTTTAGCCGTGTACTTGAAAGATTTCTTCTGTTTGTAGGGAACAATTCAATAACTTACTACTTTGTATATTGAAAATTAGGCCTATTGTTTGTTTTTGTAGTGATTCAACACATGTTTTCATCTTGAGTGGGCCAACGCACTTCACGATTTTATTCGGGGATCGTCGATCCTTTTATTTTCATTCATTAATAAAATCAACTTTTCCTGTCAATAAAGGGCTATTGTGCTTCTATGATAAACAAAATATTACATGGTTGCTTGTAGATATGAAATTACTCTTTTCATGTTCAACTCGACATCTCACTCGTTCGCTGCATTTACGCGTGAGCTATAGAGTTAAACACTCGAAGAGAAATTCCACATTTACGCGCGCCCATATATTATTCTCTATTTATTGTGTGAATTTTCATTTGAGCATGATACCCCCAAAGGAACCCAAGATCAGCAATAACTTTAATAAGTTAATAATTCTAAACGCGATTTCAAATGGTCCTCACCTTGTCTGCAGACACCGATCCACGGGAACAGGATGTGATTAGGGCGACGCATACGTCAGAAATAGAGAACATTTTTGACTTTAATACCTTCTCCAGTTTTCCAACAGGAATAACGTGGAGAAAGTTTCTTTTCAACAAAGGGTCAACTTCAAAGGATGACGTTAGTCTAGGCAGTAGATCTGAAAAATTCCTACCGAAAATAACAAAGTGATTCATACAATCACTCATATATACTCATCGATTTTTTAATTTTACATTCAAAGCTTGATATCGCCTTTGATATCAAAGAAATAACGCAAAGGAATAACCACATGTCCATTCAGGCAGGCTTTGCTCCCTTTTCAAGAGAAACAACGGTCATGAATTCTTTTTCAGGTCAATTCTATTCCTCTCCTTCTTAATAGCAATGCCAGGGAATATTTTGGGATCAAATGGCAAAAAGTCTAATGGAAAAAAAATTATTTCCTTCGAATTGTTTTCAGAAATAGACTTACAGACTTGCTGCCTTTCTCTGGAATTCTTTTAGCTTCAGTTTCTGAGCTCCATGCCATTCAGGTTTGTCATAAAATCCTTCAATAACCAGCTCTTCGAATGGCTGTGAATCTCCTCGTAAGAAATGCAGTAGTGGCACGGCAAACAGCCAAGTCTCTGCACCTGATACCCAGCTGTCTGTCATAATTTGGTTACAAAGTTCTTCAATCCCTTCAGCAGCAAAGCTGCGAATAAAGAAATACCACACAACTTTGTGAATCCATGTAGTTGAATTTAGACTTACTTTCCAATTGTTCCCCACAATACCAAATCTGGCACTGTTTCCATAGAAGGCAAACCAAATTAGTTTCACCTTTCCCTTTGGCATTGTGCTCTGTTTTTTTCTACCGAGTGATATGGGCAAATTTCAAATTAGGGACCTAATATGATACTCTGTAGGTAATTCAAGAGCCATGTCTTCTAGACAGTTTTATTTGAGTGATCCACTGGTTTTATCGGTAATCCTCAAAACAAGATAAGACAAGAAAGAATAAGTACCATAGGAACTGTAAATAATTTGCCCATTGAAATGCAAATAATAGTTGGGGTTTTATCATATGTATGATTGTATATTGTATTTCTTGATTCTTCTTTTCGTAATAATTGATCTTGTTGTTTTCGGGAAAACTTTTATCTCTATTTTTTGAAATATTTGACTATCTTCATAACCTTTTTTAAAACTAATTTAGCATGTTTGCACACTCAAATTAACTATTTGACCTTGGAGCTTCATCAAAACTAAGTTCGTTTAGTCAGATCGCCCTGACGAAGTGCTAACGCTCGCAAAGTAAGCTTAGAAACTTTTTGCAATGACCAATTTACCACATCAACGCATTTGATAAAACCAAATTATCCAGTCTACATGTGGGTTGCCTTTTGTCAAGATACTTTACAACAACTTACCTTCTGAGTCCCTCGCTAAATTCTTGCAAAACGACTTCATACATGGTACATTTTTGCCCAGTAGGATCGGCCTCAAGTGACAAACATCGCAAAAGTGTGAGCACGTGTTCTCTTGGTAACTTCGCTTGATATAGTTTGAAAAGCGTGACCATCCCCACGGTGGAAACCAGTGCCGAAATTCGGGTTTCAAATGCAGCATCACTCTTGGTCAACACTGCAAAGTTTTCCCCCATTTTAGGTACCAAGTACTCCCCCAAAACCTTGACACAAAAAAAGTAAAAACTCCAAAGTGTATCTGAATTTAAAAACTGTATCTTGGACAAGCTAATTTAGTAATCAAAACAGGCACGCCACCCAGTGCATGTATACTCATCAGATGTGTCATGTGTAGTTCATTGTGCGTTGAAGTTAGATACAGGAAAGAACACGAGAGAACATTCGGTTCCCAAGAATATCCTTAAAGTAAATTTACGTTACCTCTAAGACCTAAAGTTAGCCTGTTGCACGGAGAGCGATGGTAGAACAGAGTGGAAGAGGGAGGGTTAGGACTATCGCGACCGTTTTACAACTGAACGCCTCGAACAAGCTCATCGAGAGTAACTATAATCCACTTTCAAAAGGAAGACTTGTGGAAATAATTAACCTCCAATTCATAACACTTTAACTACTAGTATTGCATTTAACCATTGCCGGTACGTGAAGGCTTTACCTGATGAACATTGAAGTTTGGTGGCTTCTTCGTTTCGGCCTTAGGGTGACTCGATTTAATGAAAACGTTGATCATACAGTTTATCACTTCATCTGCCCTCAAAATCGCATTGGTAGCGCTCATTTCTCTTCCAGCGTCATCGACAACAAAACCTTTCCACTTTGGTAAGAAGACGAGTAGTGCCGCCGCACGATTACCAGCCGTTTCCTCCGAACGGAACCATCCTTTAATTGTTTCAAAGAAGTTTTTCTCATAAATGTAGCTTACTCCGTCATATTGGTGCCATGTTGCTATCCAAAAAACAACACATTTGAGCGTTAAAAGAGATGTAACAATCAGTCTTCGTGTTTGCGATGACTTTGTAAACGATAAATTGCTCCAATCGAAAACTGTTGGTTGTATCTCCATATCTTTCGATTGCCCCTCAATGTACCTGTTCAAAAACGTGTTTAAACCAACGCCCACTGGTCAATACAAACTTGACTCATTTCTACACCAGATCTCAAATTGCTTCAGACCTCAGTCACTATATATTAAAGAGACGCAAGATAGGTAAGTCGCCTCATCTTGTATTTAAAAACACATAGTATGACCATATGAAAATCCAGTCGTCTCACCTAACAGTGTGAAGGCTTGACGAAAAACAAATTGTCCGTGTACCCAAGCACCATTTAACCACGGTTAGCTGCCAATACTGATACTACGCCGATCGAAAAAAAGGTTAAAAACTTACCCCCAGGTGTCAGGTATTTGTCAGGAATGTAAAGGAATCGATCGACAATAGATCCACGATAGCGCTGAAACTCGATAAGCTCTTCCCATACAACTTCTCCATTCTTTATTATCGCGTACTTGTAATGAGTTCCGTCATGGGCACGATCCATGCTGAGAGTACAGCGACCAATAAAACGCATAAGCTCTTTGTTGTCTCTTCCCTTTTCAATGCTTAAAAATCAAGAGCAATGTAAAAGGGAGAATAAGGATCAATCTGCTGTTTTGCACTATGCTGAGGAGACTAGTCAAACTACATGTAAGGTAAATATACTGCACGGATATAATAGGGACCGCTTTACTCAAGTGCAACACTGAGCTTTAAGTTTTGATCCAGCTATTCTACTTAGTAGCGTTTGTTAATACGGGAAAAGCTCAATAACAGAGCCAAATCAGCTGTTTAGAAGCATTCTTCCTCTTTCATTACGTCACAAATAACCCATCAGTTTCAAATGATAGACATTAAATTTCAAAAACGCAAAGTTAACTTGTCGATGGGTGAACGCCACTTGAGTATTGCAGCCAATGAGAGAACGTTAATCAAAACTGCCCGATCAATTCCATGTACTACCATGACAGCCCGAACCCGAACTACCCAAAAGACCATTCTCAATCACATCCCACGAACGTGTATGGGAAAGAACGAGACAACATGAACCAACACACTTGTCCGCTTATAATTTCATATTCTAAAAAAAATTATTTCGGAATTACAGTGCTTACTAATCCCACAACATAGATTATTGTTTATTGTAATATCTGTTAAAAATTAACCTTTTTAATTCCATGTCAACACAATTTAATTCAAAGTCTCCCAAATCTTTTCCGGAAGCTCGAATATGTAAGCGTTCCTCATCCATTTTTAAGTTCGACACCAACAAAACATGGAACACTACAGTAACCCCATTCTCGGGTTGAACCTGCATCAAGCTACACTTTGGCAAGGGTGAACTTCTGTAAACACATATCAAAGTAAAAGAAAGATGAATAATCAATCGTAGAGAAAATAAAATGAATGGATTATGCAAATGATGAAATGTGGTAGTGGCAGTTGATCACATGACCACTGATTAGGTAAAGTACAGCTATTAACAATTATTTTGAACTGCTGTGTTTCCGTACACTCACTCTCAAGAAGACAATTACACAAAAAGGCTTCAGTTTTTGCAAGAGGATGATTGACTACAACCTTATATGAGATAATCTTTTAATGTTTACAACATCAAAACAACAAAAACAACAATCTGTTATGTACTATTTTTAAAAGTTTACGTGAGCGACACTCAGTGTCAGAAAAAATACTTACAATGGAGGTCGAGTGCTTTTCTTTCCTTTTCCTCCTTGCCCCTCTTTCTTTGGGACTGGAGCATTCGTTTGAAATTCAGTTCCATCTTTTCGGTACCAATGTCCAGGAGGTGACCCCACCTAACAAAATTTTAAACGTCACTAAGTCTCCTTGAATAGAATCATTGTAGTTCTGCTCCTTTAGGACAAAAAAATAGTTCAATCTTTTCTCCTTAACCCTAACTCATCTGAAATGAAGCGTTTGGACTTATCTACTGTAATTAAAAAATAATACAACACTAGAAAATTCCTGTTAAAACATTTCTGTTCAATTCCATCAATTTTTTGGAGAACTGAATTAAACTAGATATCATAGGTTTAAGTTCAGGCGAGAAAGACATGAAAATTTTGACTCACGACGACTTCAAGGACTTAAAGAACGTTTAACTGCTTAGGCATAGGGTTATTTACACAAGACCATAGCAGTACAATAGCTAGAATCTGAGGCAGTTAAGTTCCGGCAACAGAACAGAACTTTGGTAAACAGATGAACCTTTCTCGAACTTCCTCAAGTCATCTACAACGTGTAGGCAAAAGTTCGAAAACCGATATACAATCCTTGAGCAGTCACAGACAATAAACTGTGGCTCTGAATGATAGAGCATCACCACGCTCGTGAAAAAGACAAAAAACGTCCTTCTTTAAAATGACAAATTTTTGGCTTTTGAAAAAGTCGTTTACCTCCAAAAATACTTTTTTCCTCGAAAAATTCACCCAATATCATTACTTACTTCCTCTGGGCCATTTGAAGGATCGCTCGAGGCAGTTTCACCCCCTTCCACAGAACTCTGGATCAGAGCTGAAGTATAGACTTTCCCACCATTTAAAGGTGGATTTCCGCTTTCAGATGACTGTAATGATGTACCGGGAGTCTGTGTATCTTCTTCTCCTCGTGCCTAGTAGAAATTCAGAAAAGAAAACGCCAAAAAATAACTTCCTGAATTCAGTCAGATACACAAAGCTTTTGGCGTAGTTGAAAGAGGAAATGGGCTTGCTACTGACAGGAGAGAAAGTAATTGCATGAGCTCCCGATTTCTTGTTTGGTTGTCAACCAATGAGGTGTAAAATCGAGGAAGTAAACGAAAACGGAATTTAAGCATCAGGACAAGATTCTGGAATTTTAACTCCGCTTTAGGACCAAGTAACCCAGTGATCTTCGCAAGTTAACCGTAATAACACTTAAGCTGAAAAAAATCAATAAATTACCCATTAACACAGGTTAATTGAAGTGTTATTCATTTCACGTAAACCATTCGTAACATTACCAAATGTTTCCCAATTCACAAATTAATTCAAAAATTAATACATGCTTTTACAGGGTGGAAACACCTTATCATTTGCAAAGAATTATCTATTTTTGAGGTGGATTTTCCTTTCAGTGAGGAAGGGCTGGTCAATTTTTACTCAGTCAGGCTGGTGTCTCAGGTTTTTTACTTTTTTATGATTTGCATTTTTTTTGTGTTATTGTTCCAGATAACTTTTTCTGAAAGACGCTTGGCTAAAATTTTCTTTGAAATTTTCCGTTACTTTTATGCTGCCTTCACATAAATAATCTTTCTTCTTCAGGCCTTACCTCGTGGCATTTGTCGTCATCTCTTGTGCCCCCTGAATCACTAAGTGGGTCTCTGTCATCAGCAGAGAACGTCAATAGAGTAGCAGGCTCGAAATTTTCGCCTCTGAAATTTTGAGCTTCTTCCTTAGGAGATTGTGGAGTTTGAATAGGTGCCTGATCTTCTTCTTTTCCCTGAGCCTACACAAGTTTACGTAAGATAACAATGAAGGAAAACCTAAATCAGTGTGAGGATTAGGTTACCTCTACCTAAGCATTATTCTCTCCTTTAATCAAGGACAGGGACTTTCTTTCCGTAGAGGATGCAGTTACAAAGGACAATTTAACTGAGTAGTCTTAACGGATTAAAACCATGCAATCCTGTCCTGGAGCTGAAGTATGTGTGTGTATTTTTTTTTTTTTTTAATGAGCAAGTGTTAAAACCAATGAAGGATATTTATCAGAGACAGGTTAGCTACAATTACTTTAAAACAAATGAGAGTGGTCTTCGCAGCAATCACATTACTTAAGCTGTAGAGAAATTAAAGCTTATTAAAGCCTAAAAATAATTTATTAATCTGCCGTTCCAGTAAAGGGCATTTATATATCTACAGTCATCGATTTATCACCACATGGGTTTATAACGAACCAACACAATGACCAGCTCCCAGTTGACTTGTTAGCTCAGTTCGTTGAGCACTGCACTGGTATCGCAAAGGTCATGGGTTCAACCCGCGTAGAGACCTGAATTTTTTTTTGGCTTTCATCTCATTACTGCTTAAGTAGTGTTCATTACTGCAAAGATCACTCTTAGTAATCCGCAGTTTAAATATATGACATTCATGTATTCACAATCATTTAATTAGAAGTACGTTACGTACCTGAGATGAATTGTTTCCACTGCTGTTTTGAGTTGTTTTATCACCAACGGGATGGGAGTAAGGCTCTTGAGAATTTGCATCAACTAACTGACTTGAACTGGGTGACCCTGATGGTGGAAAGCAAATATTTTCCTTCCCAGTGTTTTTCGCAGGATCATCCTCATCATCGTTCTTCTCTTCGCCCTTTTGCGGCTGACTAGCATATGTCACCAGAGCATTATCTGATGGATTGGCCTGCACCATTTCTTTCTCCCTATTTCCAACTCCGTCATCCCTTCCTGTCTGATAAGGATCAAAACCACCCTGCTCAAGTTCTGCTGAACCTGCATTTTGGCTGTCATCCCTATCTGTGGAACCTTCATCAAATCCCACTTTTTTGGCAAATTTTGATTGCCTCCCATTTTGTGTTGTTGTCTCACCTGGTTTATCTGTTGAACCCAACAGGTCTGTCCCACAAGGAACTATGGCACTAACCTGATAAGGTGAATTACAGTCTATCGCTACAGCTACCACTGGGGGGGTTGGAGGGGCACCCTCTGAATGGTGATTGCCTTCTAGTGACTCAGTATCTCTCTTAATTGGCTGATTTTTCATGGGAATACCATCCCTACTGTCTGGCTGACCCTGATGAAGCACACATTGAGTTTGCTGACTTGACAAAGTCTGATCCACTTCTCTGTCTCTGAATAACGGCTGCTCATTCTGACCTTCACCTTGGTATAATGAAAAACAAACACATTTCTTTATTGGTTATTTAGATAAATGAGCATTTTGTACCCTAGGGGTTTCAATAACAATTTTCTCAACCAAAATGAATCCTACCATTGAAATAGAACCTATTTCAGTAGACTTTTCCACTGAATAGAAATTCAAAACTTGACCTAAACAGAATATTTAGTATGGTAAGGACCTCACAGTGGATGAGCAACTTTATGAATTTTGACAACAGTATCTCAAACACTTTAATCAACATCATCTTTGAGAGGATAACAATAACTGAAAACCCAAAAGCATTGTTAATTATCAATAAAAACAATATCAAGATAAAAACAACAGTGTCCTCCTTCTTATTTCCCAAGATAAAAAAAATTGGAAAATTTCTTGCCATTGAATTTTCTTCTCTTGCATACTTTGTCCTTATAATGCCCCATAAAACATTTTCTACACAATTGGAAAACTTCTTGCCATCGAATTTACTTCTCTTGTATACTTTGTCCTAAAAATGCTTGGTAACACATTTTCTACACAATTTGCAAACTTCTTGCCATTGAATTTACTTCTCTTGTATACTTTGTCCTAAAAATACTTTGTCCTTATAATGCCCCATAAAACATTTTCTACACAATTGGAAAACTTCTTGCCATTGAATTTTCTTCTCTTGCATACTTTGTTCTAATAATGCTTGATAAAACATTTTCTAAACAATGAAAAATGTAAGGGTGTTGCTTAAGGAGGCTCCATAAGATTTTTGATCATGCAAAATAGAAAAAGCTTTTAAAAATGTCAACAAGCAAAACAAACATGGCAGCTTGATACAATCATACAATTGTTATCTAAAAAGGTGGATTAACAGTAATAACACAATATAGATTTTACAAACAAATTCTAAGGTTTCCAGCTGAACAACTATACCCATGATATTCATATCCCAAGATATCCATATTAGGCCTTCTATGCCTGAAAAAGAGGTCAACAGAAAAACAACACTTGGGGAAAGATTACGAAGAAGCAACAGATTCAAAAGTTTATTCATGCTCAGATATTGATCTCAGTAAAGTGCTATTTTAGGAGCTAATGTTTTGGGAGTAAGAAAAAACATCCTTCAAGTGAAATTTAGCATGTTTCCTCCAAATACATTTTTGAAAAACTGGCTCAGTTCTAACCAAATATAGTTCATATCTAATGGCCAATTTTTGTTAAAATCTGTTGGAGATAATCAAAATAAAATATATTTCGAAAAATGATAAATTAGGGAATATTGGCAAAACTGTCTGAATGACAAGTTTTTACCACTTTAGAGGGTCAGGTAATATCTCTTCCATAATGTAGCAGAGAACAAACACTTTTCACTGAGGGAAAGTCAAGATATTACTAACAGTATTTACGGTGTAGGCCAAAATTGTAATATATCCACCTGTTGCTAGAGATATTGCCATGGTAATGTCACTAATCTAATTCAACACCCGAAACAGGGGCCTCACCATATTTTTGGACCAACTGGTAAATCTCTTGAAGGAAAACTTGGAAATAAATTAACAAGGTCTCCTTTGGTAACTTGCACACTGAAGGGAGGTTTATTTGTACATATTCTCAGAAGTCACATTAAAGTGACCAAATTTTAATCTGTCTCTGACTTTTACCAGCTAAATGTGTAAACAAAATTGTCACTTTTGACTAGCTTGTCAACAAAAGCTATGAAAAACAGTACATTGAAAACTTTATCAGTAATAATAAGTAATTTAAACATAATATGCTGTTTAGTAGAGAGCCACTGAAGCTCTTTGAGAGCAGGTGTGATATGGTCATATTTGCTGATATATCCCTTGCGAACTGAATTCCCAGTTTTCTGGGAATTCCTAGGAATTCCTAGGAATTCTCAAAAATTCCCAATTATGCAAATGACCCTTGCAAACTGAATTCCCAGTTTTCTGGGAATTCCTGGAAATTCCTAGGAATTCCAAGGAATTCTCAAAAATTCCCAACTATGCAAATTAACTCTGATTTAAAAAGCTTGGAATTACTGGGAATTTCTGGGAAAGGAAGACTCCAGTTTTGTGAGGACTTGGAATCCTTAGGAATTCCTAGGAATTCTCAGCTTTACAAACTACCTATAATTTAAGAAGTGTGGAACTCTTGGGAATTTCTTGGCAATTGAATTTGAGGCAATTTTAATACCCTGAGGTCCACATAAATTCTAAGAAATTCTCAATACCTTGAATGTGAAGGTTTTAAGAAAAGGAGTAATTTCAGAGGCTTAAAACTTTGGCTCAATAAAAGGTATGCTATACAAAACTTACCAAGAGATATACATACATGTATATGTTTGTAACTTAAAGATCATGGAATTTATTATTCAAACTAAGTTTTAGTAAATCTTTACATTAATATGGATTTTCTCATGAACCAGCTGTCAGTTATGTTAAATGGAAATTGCCAATTAATCTAGTGTACTCATATCGCAGATTTGCTTTCTAACCTCAAAGGACTCTTGGGTTCCATGATCAAAAAATATTTTTATTGTGATGCAAATTAATGTCTCATGTTCACTGATGTGCCAAAATCATCAAACATTCATTGGCTGTTCCTTGGTACACAACTTCCACAATAATTAATAATAATTACATTGTTACCAACACTTAAAGAACTTTGTAAGTTATGAACATAAGTTACTTCCCTAACCTACATTACTGGTTGCCTTTGTTAGAAAACCTTGGAACAGTCAAGCTCAGTTGCCTCAAACACTGTCAGAGACTTTTTGTTGACAATTTTTAGTAGAAATTTCATGCCTTAGACAAACAAATTCAACACCTAATTAATCTTTCTTTTTTCATGATTGTTGTTGCTGTTTTTTTTTTCAGTTTTTGCTCTGTTTTCGTGACTTATTGCTGTAATTTGTTTTGCTGTTTTTATTCTTACAAAACATTTTTGTAAGAGTTCCAATACCACAAACATTTGGCATGCAGACAAGACAGAGGTAGTCAATGTGCCCTTTGAGAAAAAACACATTTTAAATGACATCTTCAATTTACTTTATTTGAAGCTCTGATCTGAAAATATTTGTCAGCAAGACTTGTTAGTAGTGAGAAGTACCAACCAAGTTTCCTTTCATAACTTAATTTCTTAAATGTCCCAATCACTGAATCTCCCAAAAAATATTACATCTTTTTATTTTTGGTCCAAAATACAAGTCCTTCTTTATATAAAAATGAAAATTGCAAGTCACACTTCAATAATAACAGCTCTAAAGTTTACTTGCTGTTCTTCTCTGTCTGTCAGCTATCAACAAAATTGTTTTATACTTCGGACAGTGCATAACAATTTGTAGACCAGAGTTCCAACGCACCTCTGTAATCGCATACAGTTACTTCTGTCTCTTGTGCAAATGCTTCTCCTTTGTAAGACGCACTCTACTCTGTTGTCACTACTGCTTTAAGTTCAGTGGAAACGACTGACTGAGGAATCGAGATGGCGGTGTTGGAACATGTTGCTGAACGCTTGCTACGGTCAAGCTTTGTAGATTTAGGTACTGGTACACTGGGATCATCTATGTATCTCTTATACTTCCTAATGTGGTATCCTTCTTTTATAAATATGAGGGTAAAAGACGATTTGTAGTCGCATTCAAAACTGTGATTGGCTTGTATTTCACCTTTGCCATGAACACAACTCAAGTGAGTTTCGCGTCTTTGTTTCCTCGACAACTTTCGGCCACAAATCGTGCATTTGTAATACGATCGATTCTTGTCGATTATTTCTACATAGAGTGAGCTCACATCATTATTTATATCACCAAGGTATCCATCGTCTAAAAGCAGAGAACCGGTCGGAGAAGTCGAAACAAAGTTGTGCGCTTCTCTTAACACTACAATCGGCAAGTCAGCGGATTCACTTTGCTAGCCAATTACAAGTCCTAAAAGATCCACGTGATCATGCCCGTGATCGGAAACAAAGAAGACTCCATTTGGCGCTCATCTTTGAATGTACTTTTCATCGGTTGATCGCTTTTCTCAACTGTTTTGCTTAATATAACATTTCTAAAGATAACTTTTATTGTGGTTCAATGGCAAAACGAGAACAGCGCGAGTGTTGTAAAAGAAATGAAAGTCGTTGACGCCGTGGAGTTAAAAGAAGGGACAACAGTTGACATATTGACTGGTACAAACAAAGGACGAGTGGCCATCTGTAAAGCTACGATTTTGAAAGTTTGTGGTGAGTAAAAATTGCGATATTCGTTACGTGATCAAAATCCTTTAAAAGAATAGATGTAGTGGGTTGAATTAAGCTTACATAACGCTCGGCGCAACTGAAACTAGACTAATTCTGAGTATCGAATCGGTCACTTGCATGCCGCAGTTTCTTAAGCTTATGCTTTACAATGAAATAAACCTATCAGTAAGGTTTCAAGATTCCTCTAGTCACGTTTGGGAACATTCAAGATTCATAATAGGAACTGTTATTAAACAAACCTTATTACGTAAAGAAGCCCTCCTTGGTAAAAACAAAATAATGTATTCAGCCCTTTTTTAGTAAAATCTATGAGAGAGATGTACAAACTCCAATATAAAAGTCACTCAATATAACAGAGATTTCTCAATTTGAGAATCCAGTGAATGCCCTTTTCCTCATGGCCATCTTAAAAGCCTGGTCTGAGCTTTAAATATGTATATTTAAATATATTATTTTTTTCAAATTCAGATGTCATGGAACCCAGATACAAAATGGTCAAGCTTCTTGTAGACAACCTCATTCAAGGCCAACTCATTGTGAGCCCAGGAAAAAAATACAAACAGCAGCTAAGTTTGCAGTTTAGGATAACTTCATTCTAATTTATTGTTACAGTTACAACAAGATTTTAATCAAAAAATCAATTTTATTTGTCTGTAATTAACCCCTTCACTCCTAAGAGTGCTTGGTTTTCAAATATAATTTAAGATATTGTATTTTATGGAAAAGAATCAACAGATTTTATTCACAATTTGTGTCAAACCAATTTAATGATTGATTAGGACTATTTTATATGAATAGCTGTAATTGAGGATTAATCCGTATGAAGTTTTCAAGAAAAGAAAAATCAAATTCCATCCTAATATTACCACACATTGATGTTAATAATGAATCAAAAATATTTTAATAGACTTCTAAATAAATTTCATTGAATACTTGAATTTTAGCTGGGTTTTTTTAATTTAAAGTATTTATTTTTTATCATTAGCCTCAAATTTTTGCTTAAAATTCCCAGTAATTCTTAAACATTCCTAAAAATTCCCAAAAATTCCCAGAAATTCCTAGGAATTTTTTAGATTTACAGCTTTTCAGGGAAAGTCATTGGTTCTCTGAGTTGGAGTTCCTAGAAATTCCAAGTCCTGTTGGCTATAAACTTGGAATTTTTGGGAATTTCTGGGAATTTCTAGGAATTTCTAGGTTTTTAGAACCAGAGTTGTTATGGTTGGGAATTCCTGGGAATTCCAAAAGCCATTTCGCAAGGGATGTTATTACCGACGCAGCAGAATTCTGAACATACTTTAACTTCTGACATTGTACCACCATACAACAAGAAATCGCAGTGATCAAGCTTGGAGGTAACAGATGTGTATATGAGCATCCTTGTAGACTCCAGACTTATGAACTTTCTGATTTTAGCTATATGACTAAGTTGATAAAAAGTGGACTTATAGACAACATTGACATGACTAGTAATGCCAAGATATTTGTCAAATACAACTCTCGGCTGATACAAATACACTCAAATTTGGATTGGCCAGACTACACTGAGTGTCAAAAAATCATATCACTCCAAATTAATTGGAGACATCAAGCTAAAAAACAGTTTGCAAAGAGTGCTTTCCCATTCATTTCTTAATCCAAAGTTGGCATATATAATTTTCAGAAGGTGTTATTAAACTGTGTATCGGCAGACCACAGAACCAGTCTGGAATCTGTGGAACCCTAAATTCTTTGTAAAAGAATAATAATTCTTTAAGCTCAAATTGGCAGCCTTTAATTGCATTTCATTGTACATGACTCTGGAATGAAGAACAGCAGCATTAAGTAACATCATCTCCTGTAATGCATTGTTATTGCAAAACTTGTTGTAATATAATTCTTAGTGTGTATTTCATTTACCTGTTAATTACCTGCAAGTGTTTTTACCTTCATTAGATATCTCATGTACTTGTGTTTGGTGTTTTTACTATTGTGTGATGTTATGTAATTATATCAAGAAATTTGCCAGGTTTTGTGTATAAATTTAGCCCTCTGGATCAATTTTTAAGTCAACTTTTAAAGAAGCAGGGTTGTGATTTTTTGCCCTTAAAGCTTTGCACCGTTAAGGTAAATATTTCTCTTTATTGTGAGTTTATTTGTAAGTTTTCCTTCTCTGATATGTATTTTCCTGCTCATGAGCATTTGGGTATTTTTTAAATAAATGATGGACACAATTACACATGACTTCAGTTACATGCCTGCAAGATTTTAGGTTGATCAGGGTGTCCAGACTGTTTAGAGCGGATTCATTTGGTTTGTGCCACTCACAGACCTATCTTTGAAAGTATTATGTAGAGGGCTATGCAGATGAACTAAAACCAAGATAAATTTCCTTTACTCAGCCCAAGAAATTCACACAATACAAAATAATAAACGCTTGGGTGGGGTAAATTTATTCTTATTCAAAACTAGTTCAGATCTTTTAAAGGTTAGAGCACAATTGTTGAATTCCATGCAAATCCTTTCATTTCACCTTTTACTTCAACGTGAACATATTTGCATATTCACAAAGGCTCACTGTGTGAACCTAGGTTTCCTGTGGCTGGACAACAAGGTAGATAAAAAAAACACATTTCTCTTTTAACATTATCTTCTTTAAACCCAAAAATGAAATTTTGAACAGTGCTAAGGTATTTTTAGCTTTAATTTTATTTCATTATTATTTTTTTAACAAAAAATTAGTGGTTCCGCATGTTCCGCTTGTTCCGGAGGTTCTACGGTCCGCTGATCCATGGTTTAGTAGTAGCGTTTTCATATATTCACAGTAATTAGTTTGCAAATTCCTTGTTTTCTGGGGATAAATTTTGCTGATAAATCCGCAAGCATCAATGTATTACTATATGAGTATGATTTGATGTGAAAGGTAGTCAAAGTACATTAACAGCGGATACGGAAACTTCATAGCTTGTTACCGTAGAAAGCTTTCGAGGGTGGCTTATTAATATACGCCCATGAGGAAATATTTCGCTTTGAAAGCACTTTCACTTTCGAAAGGGCAGGAATAATCTATCCTTATGATCATGAATCCAACGTTCGGTCATAATTAAAAATAGAAGGCAATTTAAGATCTTTTCATATTAAAATTCTAAGCTAACTAATATAAAAATAACCAAATTCCTTCCTATGAAACACTTAGTAAATTAGTCATCAAGCGTAAGAAAATTAAATCACACATCAATTTAAACTTTTGAGCAGGGTTTACATCCACAGAACCACCTTGTAACCGAAAATTTACCTCTGACTTGTTCCTCACTTGTTCCGGTGTCATATTTTTCCCCTGTTCCATCGCCTTTCGGGTGCTCGCTCGTAACAGCTGATGCGATCTTTTGCTCCTTCGGTGGGTTATCTTGACCGTGTTCCAGTCTAACACCACAACCCGGGCAGAATTGGAATTTAGGTGACAAATGACTGAATTTACATTTAGAGCACTTCATCGTGTATTATCAAGGCTGCATCTCGTTGTTTAAACACTACTTATGTCGCAACGATACGTAGCCATCGAACAGAATATGGCATGACGTGCAATCGCATTGAAATGACATCGTTTCTCAGAATTCAGCTGGAAGTGAGTCGCTATTCCGGAAATGAGCGAGACGACATCTGATTGGCATCAAATGCAAGGGGGGTTGCAGAGGGAGGGAGGGTGATGTTAAAATTCGAAGTGAAGAGGAGGAACGTGAGCATGCTTGAAGGGTTTCCGGCCAAAGTGCGTTGGCATAATATCAGTGCTTGGCCATTTGAAGGCGCGAAACTCTTCTGTTTCGTCGTTGATGTGGATCATCCTCAACTGCCACATAAAGCTGTTTGAAATGATAGATTCAACAATGTGGCAAACTTATCTCCCTTCATTTGATAAAATTATTGCGTCATTTATTAACTCATATATGGGATATTTTGAGAAATTACTCGGGTTTGGGTCTGTCCATTTTTCCTTCTTTAATAAATATTTCAAGAAGAGCATCGGTAACATCAGTGGGCATCCGCTTAGAGTTTCTTTACACTGAGTAGATAGAAACAAACGTCAATATCCAGAGATATTTTTCTATCATTATATGATAGAAAAAATTACCGATGAAATTATTTTTAAGGCTGTAGTTTTGGCGACGAAAAGGTTCCTTTCAGGATCATTTTACGCGCGATTTAAACCTTATCAAATGCAACCTTCCCGCATGTTAATATGTAGATTTAGCCAAGCCTAAAAGCGGAGCTCTTGTTAGTTTATATTCCAGCCCTTCGTTATAATGAAAATTGTGATAGAGCTCTTCAGCACTTGCTGTAGAAGAGTTTCTTCATGGGAATCGAGGTACCAGTCCGGGGTGTGGGTACGAAGGGTAGAATTGACGAGGTCTGGAACCTGGGGACGAAGTTCTCACAACTTGCAAGGCGTTTAATACGCACGCTAATCAGTGGTATCTTCAAGCAGTTGAGGACCTTCGTTGTTGTCATAGATGTTTTGAGCAAATTTTCGAAGATAGGGAATCTTTTCTTCTTCAGATGAAGTGTGCGATGTCACCATCAGTTGAAATTATATTCTACTCATTGTGACTGATAATTTTGGTTTGGGAAAAAGAGCCAAATTGAAAGAAACAATGGTAAACTACTTCGCGTCAAGACATCACTGGTTAATATAAAGAGTATTCACGAGTGAATAGTGAGTCGGTAAAACAATATGCCAGAAGGGAAAATTTCCGCACAGCCCCATACTTAATTATGCATTCAGTTCTTGGATAGAGAAAACAATGACAAAAACAATACATTGCCATTGGGAAAACAGATTTGTTTTACAATATTATGGGGCTGTGCGGAAATTCAACCCGCCAGAATTGTGTGGGCTTCTCCTATATCTCCTCTTGAAGTTGCCAGGTATGACTGCTTGCCTCACCGTTTTTCCCTAACGTTTCAACCTCCTCTGTTTAGAATAAAAATTAAAAGAAAAGTAATTTTCAACTCGTTTTTGAACCTGTAATTGTTTTAACCTTTTTTTAGCCTCTTTTGGCAATTCCTGTTTTATGATTGTCCTCTGGCTACACGGCGTCTTTTTTAGATTTTTTTCGTTATTTAATTCAGTAACCTCAGCTGTAACTGCATATAATGTAGGTGTCTTTAAGTTAACAATCCATGGTCTTAGCAACTCCGCTCATTCTTGTTCTGACAAACTAGTTTTAAGAAGAATACATTATTTTATTACATACATTTAATGCATAGGCTGTGCCCAATACTTTAGTTTGACTATACTTTTAAAGCCAGTACCAATCCTGAAACATAATGAAATGTTATTAAGATCAGAAGAAAAAAATAATGTGCCATACATCTGCAAGATTTCATGTATAATTGTTTTATTTACATGAATAATTACTTCAAAAGAATATAAAATTTGTTTGAAAAATTAGAATTCATCATAGGCCAGATAAACAAAATTTTTAGAAAAAGAAATGTTTGCTAATGGAAAAGCTAAGCAAACTTTTTTACAACACCTACCTGTACCTTTGCGGCACGTAGTAAAGTAATTCGAAGTAGTCATAAGCCGGTTTTATATGTTGAAAACACATGCGCATGCAAATTTCCTATAAACCTGTAGTTCAAGCCTGCCAGGTTCAAGAAATTTTCACAACTAAATTATAAGGTTAGCCTACCTGTAACAATCAACTTCATTTTCAAATTAGACCAGGTATGTACTGATGATGCACAAAAGAACTATCTGTAGTAAGAGGGTAGGCTTTCCTTTCTTCATTTAAAAAAAATACTGAGGTTATCATCTTTTCACACACTTAGTGGAAAGTGAGAGTGAACAAGACTGAGAGTGACTACGTTGTTTGAGTAAATATCCAGAGGAGGATAAAAAGTAAGATATGGTCTGCACAACTCTCTTATTTCGATTTTTAACCTATAAGCCAAGGCACTTATATTCTTTCCCTTGTGCATCAATGTGGATGCCAATAAATTTAACTTCCATGCATCAAAATACTGAAAATATTCTCTTCATGTATGTGCCCTAAACATTACAGGAGAGGAGGCAGGTCAAAGTAAAAAGATGAATTAAAAAATAGGAGGGCCCCCATTAATTTCAGTCCTAATTAAAGGAAGATCCTTGCTTTTCCAGATTCCTACCCTTTAAAACTCACATATCTTGTGACCAATTCCTTATATCAATATTAAATTTGGGTATGAGCATTGTCAAGAAACACTATACATTAATGAAAGCTTGAGCAATAGTATTTAATGCAATCAAATTAATAGCATTAGTTGTTACAATGTGGTAACTTACAAAACAAAATTATATAATTACACAATTCCCAACAAAGGAAGTCGGGTTATTGAGTCACTTGCTTCAACTTTTTAGGGCTTAGGGTACAGAAAAATAGATATGGTAAACGGTTACAATTAATACAAAGCTGAAAGTTTGAAACCTAAGAGATATACATTACAATCATCAAATCCTATTTATCGTAGCAAAAAGGGGTCAATCACCACCAAAACCTCTCCCAAACATTCATGCTTACAGGAAATCATTAATTTTTATCAGTAGGTGGTAACTGCACATACAATAGTTCTAGTGGCACAAATACATTTTTCTAAAGTTATCTCGTAGCATATGACTGTAAAGGTCATGTGGAAGGTTCCTGCTTATGGACGGACATTTCAATTACCCCAGCAAACTGTAATCATCAGAATTTCAAGCCAGAGTGTATTTACCAAGTGCTCAATTTTTCAAATTAGTGACCTAATTGTTACTGTCAACTTCACTCCTTTTTTAAGGCCGCCTTCAGCTTGAAAATCCTGTCACATGTAAATAAATGTTGCTCACATATTCAAATAATTACCTGAAACAAAGTAGATGGTAGATTGACGAGAAAGGAAGAAAGTTCTTGAAACATTCTATATTAAATGAAACTTGTTATGAATGTTAATTGTGATGGCAACGAAAACATCTGTGAAGCTACAGTAACAATTATCTTTCCAAGTAGATAAACTATAATGAAGCATGATATGAATAAATTTAATCTCACCCAATTTTGAGTGTAGAATCCAAAATCTAATTAACTAACTAGTGAATAGGAAAAAGTTCAATCTTTTGCCTGGAATACAAAGTGAAAATCCTGCTCAGCTTCATATTACGTTCACTGAATTTAGTTCATATCTATTTACTGCTTCTTTGTGCCTTTAAATGGATGGCCGGGGAACAAATCCACTTTTCTGCGAATCTTGACAGAATACTGTTAAAGACTTTTGATTTGTCAATGGTTTAACATACTCCACGGATGTATGGAGTTTCCTTGCAGAACTATATACATTATTGTTATCTTTCAGGCTCAACAGTCTTGCTGTCTGGGTCACATTTTGGATCTGTGGTCTACACTCGCCGTGGCGCGAGCGAAATTCTTGTTTAAGAATGAACAGGCACCTTTTTCTAGGAAACTTTAATCAAATTCGATGAATGTAATCCCTTTCTCACCCAATATTTTCAATATTTTAAGTAGGTTCGACCTTGATTTTATTTGTCTGTTCAAATTAAACCGATTTTATATTTTTCAATTTCTATAGGATCCATTTGAGAAGATACCAAAAATTTATAAACAAGAGATGCCGCGACTTGCAGTCACACGCTTCAGTGCAACATTGAAAAAAATGAAGGTTGATTTGTTTTTGAGTAGAGTTGTCGAGGTCATCGCTTTAGTGCTGGCTCATGAAGAAGACACAAGAAGTAAATTGAGGTAATTCCTGCGTAAAGCATAGATGAATC
Organism: Pocillopora verrucosa; assembly: GCF_036669915.1. Classification (NCBI taxonomy): domain Eukaryota; kingdom Metazoa; phylum Cnidaria; class Anthozoa; order Scleractinia; family Pocilloporidae; genus Pocillopora; species Pocillopora verrucosa. The sequence continues at coordinate 10,075,654 of NC_089315.1, read as the reverse complement.
TACATAGCAAAAGTTCTTTCAAACAAAAGTATATAACCGTGCAATGAAGTATAAGCAGTGTTTTCACTACCATGAATAACGGCAACCTTTTTTTTCTGATAGCCTGTTTACTCAATATTGTTCTCAGGAAATACTTAACTACTTCCTCCGTTTTCAGCCTCAGTGAGTACTTATCAATGGTTTTTGACGATAGCTCCGACCTGGAAGAGATTCCTGATGAAGTATGTGTAATGCACGTGGTTCATGCGTTCAAGCTCGCGGTAGAAGTGCGTGAGAAATATCAAGGAAGCAGAAGGTCCATGTTGTCCTAGGGCGTTAATTATATAATATGGGGAGTTCGAGAACCTTTCAAACTGTCGTTCATTGGCCAGCTGAACTTCCAGTAATTACGTTTCCATGCCTTATTATACTTTCAAGTACTTTCCAAACTATTTCCCATGATTTATATTCTTTTCATATATTTTTCATTTGACATTCTGCATGAGCTCAAATATAATACTGAGATAGGAAAATTTCCAGGTTAGAATATAAGAAAAATCAATTTACATATTACCAGAAAAATTATGAGCATGAAAGGATAACATGTCGTTATAAAATAAGGTCATAAACTAAAGGCAGCTCATAAATAAAACTTTTTTGCCATTTTAAAAAGCACAATAATGCATATGAATTTACCAAAAAGTTTGGCTAGTAATAGTTAGCGATGACTTCTGCCTCATAGACATCAACGATGCCTCAGGGTGACGTTAGATGATTACATGATTATACGGACAATGCAATCCAAGAAATATCCAAGAATAGTACCTTTACAAATAAATTTTAAGGGTTTAAACGTTCATAACGTTATTTTCTATAAAGCCTTCGTCTCCTGACGTTTTTTTTTTACAGAGTCATATCGCAATAGCCATTGACTCTAAAACACGTCTGTCTCTATCTGTGAAAGGTAGAAAAAAAATTGAAAACAGCAGGTATGGAAAGGTATTTTTTACTAAAATCAGAGAAAAAGGTGGAATGATTGAACATTCACACCGGTATCTTAACCCACAATTCCAAAGGAGAATAGACTACATAGTTGTCTTTTTATTTCTTCCCTCATTTCAAAATATCGACTTCATATTCTGGATTATAATTTAAACTTTTTGTAGTCCTCGAGACTCCAAACTTTTTCTAAAGTTCCAGTAGGTTTATATCCTTTAAATCCTTTAACCCCTGCAGGGCCCAACACGATGCCGTTTATTAAAAGAGAAATAGCTTTGTTACCTTGAGACTCCAAGCTAACTGTATGACGGCCCTGAGGCACGTCTGAAGCCACGATGTAAACACGAGTTTGATAATGAACGTTACCGAAAGCTTTCCCAATTATGGCTACCGCGTTCTTTTTGTCTTTGTCGAGCCACATCACTACACGACCCGAATTTTGCCTCATTCTTCGTAAAATGATACCTACAGACCATTTCTTGGGTGGAACTTGTAAGGAGAACTCTATAAAGCTTCCTTGTCGAAGAGACACCCAGCCACCGAACGCATCAGTTCGACGGTCTGATGGAAAGCCCATCTTTGCTTTGATGCTTTCTAATGGAAGCTCGCTGAAGCGCCGTTTTTTGTTGACCTTTACATCAAGAGACTGGTGCACAGTGGATTTTCCCCATCTTGGGTTTGTAGATGCCCAACAATGAGGGTTTGTAACCAGTATCGAGCTGCTGGTAAATAAAGGGTCCTTCATTGGAGATTTCTCACAGAACAGCTGCTGGCTCGTTCGTTGAAGAATCTTCTGAAAGTAACGGATTTGCATGAGAGCCACTTGAGCGTGTCCTTTAATATCAATATGCAGATGATCATCATTAACCATTCCCGGCCGTATGATGGCTTTTCGGATGCCATTAGCTGAATTCACTGGACAAAGTATGTCACGCCAGCTTAGCAAGGTAATTCCGTAATGAGTTGCGAGCTCGTGTTGTCCCAAATCTTCCAAATTATGACATCTTGGGTTCTTAGCAGTGCTAAGAGAAGCACCCTTCTTGACCAAATCAACCAAGCTTACGTACAGAACTAATGGAAATGACTTCAGGGATAATACTCGTCGCGTGAGGAGTTCCATGGGCCGCGCTGTTGCACCGTGTATGCATCCATAATCGTTTACTGATAACTCGATAAACACCACATCTGGTTCATCATCTGTTGTTATGAAATTCTGCAGGCAAAATGTAAAGAAATCGCTTCCTGTCCCTCCAAGTGACAAATTTTCTACCGTCAACTTGGAGCCAGTCGTTGTTGAAATCACTTTGTCCCACCACTGAGAGAACAGTTGGTGATATAAACGCCTGTGATTTTTTATTCCACCACCGGCTGAATTTGATCCACCAATCACAATCATTTTGACAGGCTCACCCCGGAATATTTTGTTCGTCAGTGTCGTCACACGGCAAGGATCAGTAATGTCATTTATGTGGATTGCCTTTTTAATGTCGTCTTCTGTGACACTGAGATCACTGATGCTTTTATACAAATCTTTATCCTGCCAGAAGGCAAATGGCTCATGAGTTACCCAAACGAACGAGGGGTTGTGTCCTCTATAAGAAATATTAAATGCGATACACACTGAGTAAGCACTAAACCAAAATGTGCAATCCTGTATGACGCTATTAAGTGGCAGACAAAAATTATGATAAACGGTAGTGTGAATATGTCCAGTAACAAGGGGATTTAAACTTAGTACAGAATTTCAAATATATGACACACTCGGCTCAGAATTTCAGGCGCTCACGATTCTACCTGTATTACCAAACGTTGCCAAATACAGATAATTTTCGTTTCTGAGCATCTCTATTCGACGATAGCATTTGCATGCACAGTTATCAGAGGAAACCTATGTGTCGATCGTTTATCAATGGTCTATCACAGATATAACTACCAACTTAGTGAAATCTGCGTCGAAGACAGTTTTTCATGTGTGTATTAGTCTTGAAAGCAACAGCTCTTATTCAGTCCAAACTCTGCATTCAAAAATTTGCCCTAATGTTTGAAATCTGCCATCACTCTACTGAAGCAAATTTCATTTCCGCGGATTTTTCAATTATAAAAAATAAATGCACCAACTTGTACCATGCAAAGATGGCGCTGCATTTTAATAGACAACTAATGCCACACTAGTTAACCACAATAATCCTGTACATGGTTAAAGAGAAAATGTATACAAGGTGCCGAGAGAATTTATTAGAGAGGGACTTAATGGAGTTTCTCAAGTGGTACGCAAAGCTGACAAAAGGAAGAAACGACCTACCCAGTTGAGCGGGCACCAATTGACGAGTTCTTCCGCGAGTCGGCAAAATAGGGATAAAAAGTTACCAAAGCGAGAGTCAAAATCTGCCACATTTTCAACCGTTGGATAATTGATCATCTAAGCTTAATACTGTTTAAAATATTAGTTCTAAGGTCAATCCATTTTTACGGCAAATCTATTTCGAATTCCGATTCAGAACGTAAACAAACTTTAAATGTGTTTTCTCAAATTACAATTTGAGATAGTCCTTCCCTAAAATATTAACGACTTACGATGTTCAGGTAAATTTTTCCACACTGGAGAGTTTAACGCTATCATACAATAGACGCAAACAGGTATCTTCGCCGCATGTCGGATGACACTCCAGCACCGGTCTGGCCGTCAAGGTAACTCGTAACAACACAAATGAAATATGAATAAAATTAACACTGGTAATAGATCGTATATGGGGGAAATCAAGAGAACTGATTTGCTATTGTCAGAGGTCAGAGTAACTTGAACATACCACAAAGAGTTTAACGTCAGTGAAATCCCAGAATTTGTCTGTCTCGCGACCGAGCGGTTCATTTAAAAATTTACTTTCCCTCTACCAGATAGTTATCGTTCTCTAAATTCGGTTGTTATTATGGGGTACAACTTTAATCAACTGGCGGAAAATTATAGGACGATTAATGGTCTTACAGGGCGCCTATATTGTTTGTGACGAATTTAAGAAATTGTTAAGGAGAAAATCAATGGTTAGCTTGTATTTGATTGATTTACGCATTTCATTGTGGGCCGATATATCATTAAGGCCTGTAATAAGATAGTGTATCAACCAATTACATCAGTTGGAAATTGGTAGAATCAAGTTTACTTAGTTACAAGGCTTGAATACCGAGAGCCGCAATGACGTTTGACATTGGGATATTACCCGCGTTATCATAGGAGCGATAAATTCAAATCACCTTCAAGCGTTGCGCGCTGTTTAAAATAGCACTTAAAAAGGTCGCTCTGTTCGGTTTTACAGACGGATCGAAACTTACCAAACACGACCGACTTACCGATAACATTACGGCTAGACTGACCGATCAGTTTACACGAACCGGACTTAGTATATTCCGACTGACTACAAAAATTCACTTGACTCTGATGATGACTTCCGCTCAGGTTGTTAAAACGTCAGTCACCACCAACGACAACACTCCTTCTCAGGAATACACTCAGCCGGACGATGAGACTACAGTTAATAAGAAATAACAGCTCAATCAAAACGTGACCAACAGGCTTTAAACTGTCAATGCCATGCACATGCTTCACTTTGTAAGTTCCGATTGCTTTGTCGTCATACTCCTTGGCTTTTTTCTTGTAATTTTTCAGGCAAATGATTGTGTCGCCCTCTGTTAATTTTAGAGTTAATTTTGACTTAACGTGTATCTGTATAATGTCATGGATTTTATTGTTCTATTTAAGAGTTAGCCAAAATTAAGTGACACTTCGTTGAAAGGAAAACTTTATAATCGCCCCCTTCGGTGTAAAGCCCTCCTTCAAATAAGCGCCCCCTTCCTCGCCCCTTGGCCCGCCTCCTTTCGGTCGAAATTTTAAGTAAGAGCCTGGGCGCTTATTCGAGGAAATGATAGTTCTGATCTATTATGAAGTAGAACAAAGGAGCACAAAACTGATGGACTGTATTCTGATGCTCTTTTTACTAAATTGGCAGATGGAAAAGATGGAAAAGCGGATAATTGAATCGATTACAATCACAGCAGGAAGTATTGCGACAAAGGCTCTTTCCATCAGGGCCATTCGTGTGCGCATAAAAATTTTTCCCAAGCATAACTTTGGGTTGGTTGCTTATTACATCACATTTGAAGACACCAACAGCAGCAAAGAAAGAATTTACGCAAAAGTTAAATGGAATATGTACTTTTCTATACTAACTTAACATCAATTCAAAGTGCGGTTCAAACTTGCATGCTATGCTAATATCATTCTCCCCTGTAGCATTTTAAGTCATCTTTAGAGTGTATTAGGGGAAAATTATGAAAAATTAATTGATAATACCAGCCCGCTTTAGATTTCAGCTACATAAAAGCTCCCGTTTTTCTACTATTTTTGCAGAGGGGGCATCGAGAAGAATTTTTCCTAACATTCTAATTAAACTAAAGGTAAATATACGTGGTATTTAAAAGAAACTGGCCGGCCCTATTCATAAACTACAGCAACGAAGTACCTTAAAGTAGCTAAAAAAGTGGCAGCATTTACTACATGCCAACATTTTCAAATCAATTTATGATTACGTGTACCTAGTACCTCATTATTGTACGAGAGAAAACTGAAGTTAGGAGCCAAACTGTTACGAAAATTCAGCATGTAACATTCATTTAATTTAACCGACTAAAAAGAAGTTGACTACTTAGACTTTAAAAACGGACCGCACCACTGTCTTAGAGTTTTGAACTGACTGCTTCTCAAGCAGAAGATTAAACTGTCGTCACTAATCTGGACAGCGGAGTTCCAAACGTCCTTTAGGTACGCCATTTTGATGCTGTCTCGGTTCCTGGGATTTGTTTCAAGCCTCTGTAGGCTAAATAACATTCCAAGTAATCTTTAAAGCTGCCACAAATTTGTACTTAGATCTTCGTCCTGTTAAACTACAGTACTTCACAAGGAAAATTATTCAAAGTTTAGGATTTCTAAAGCCGCAAGAGAGTGTGCCGTAAACTGTCTCTTCTTCCCTAGCAATTAGCAATATCAGGATTTCACTATTTTCAATTCACACTTTAAATACCAGTGCTAAAAAGAATAGAGCGTGGACTTGAACAACAAGCTCGTTTGTCAAATACGAAAAGAACTTTCAATTAGAGAGGAAATTAAGGGAAAATTGGACGACAAGGCGCAGTAAAGTGTTCTTCATTAAAACATTTTTCCTCGTCATGTGCTATGTGTTCTCAATACTTCCACCCTACCCTGAACTCGACAAAAGGCCTCCCCCTCAACAACCTGTCAATCAGCTGTCTGTCAAGAGCCGCCCAATCATAGTGAACTGGGGTCTCCTTTCCCACCTCCAGAGAGTAGTTACAACGAGCCAGGATGAGGGGCACAAGGTCTCTCTCAGGATCATGGGCTATTAAGTGCGACAAGGTCACCTCTGATACGGAGACACGCTCCAAGGGACTGTAAATAAAAGAGAATATTACAGATGAGGTGTTTAGTTGGGTCATACTTATAAACAATTATTGGATGAGGTTTTTGTAATATCCAGAATGATCAAGGTCGAGATAGGGGTTATTAGCCGAAGCCGAAGGATAAGCCGGCTGATAACCCTTACCAAGACCTCGATTGTTCTGGTTATCACCAAAACCGAGTCTAATATTTGTTTTATTATACATTGAACGAAAAAAAAGGTCTCAGTAGTTGGTGGAACTGATCATTTATTTCTTAACGTGTAAAAATATACAAATCAGCAAGCAACACCAAAGTGCGCGAACTTGACCTGATTACCCCTATAAATCATACACTGCAGTCATACATGACATGATTACCCGTAACCTTGAGTGTCCTTGACATGATTCTTGTATAATCTGACGATATAAGATGACGTCTTAGGCGTTAATTTCGAAAATTTACCGAAGGCTTTCGGCCAAACAGAAAAGAGATAGTGAGTTGAATGTACACTAATGACTGTAATTGTTTGTAGTAATTGTCCTATGCTTAGGTGGTCAAATGATTTTCATCTACATCGAAACAATTTCTAATGTACATTATTCTCGAAAATAATAGCCCCAATTCATGATATGTTTCATTCTAAAGCTGCCTTTGGAGGAGACGATAACTGATTGCAGGATGCTGATATCGGTCTCATGTTGCAGCTCAGTCAGTTTGACAAACACCCCAGACCTTAATTAAGTAGAAAAACGTAATTTACGTTTATATAGCACGATTCAGATTACGTGGATCAATTATTTGCTTCTAGAGAGGGTAAATGGATAACAGCAACACGTAAGCTACTCATTATAAAATTATGTACCTGTCTTGACTAGTTTCACTACGATAGGCTCACAGAGACTTGTTATTTGCATTAACCAGGAAGAAGGTGAACGAGGTCGAACAAACTCCCATCCCTGTGGTGCAGGGGAGAACCATCGCAAATGGACAGTTTTTGTTCATTGTGGTATTACAAAGGTCTTGTGGGACGCGCAGGCGACCTTGGCATGTAAATAATAACAAAAAAAGTAGGACCAGGTAAAAGTACTCAAAGACGGGCAAGGTAAAACTGCTAAAGCAAAGAATCAACGAAAACACTAATTTTGTGTCTGATTTGAAATAAAACCACATCAAAAAAGTTCCATTGATGAAAGGAATAACAAAAGAAAAAGACCCCATTTATATATATCAGTATATCATATATCAGACTAAGTTTTGACTCCCCATTGGAATCTAAATTTAGCATCACCACCTTTTTTATCTCACCACACTGCGTTCAGATAAATTATTAAGTAACCGCACAAGCACTATTTACAAATAAAAGAAATTTGGTCACAAGAATTACTTAAGCCTTCTTTCATGTATTCTGGAAAAATGGAACAATCATTGTAGTTTAATTACCGAGAAATGACTTGCAAGCATTCCATGCATTCTTGAAACTCTGGAACAGGTTCGTATACTCCTCTTTCACAGATCCTGGAGACAAATTTGATTTCAGCAGAATTCAAATTTACTACCAGAGTCATCACAGTTGCACTTACACTGGCACCTTTCTCTTAAGTAAAATTCATGCAAAATCTCTATATCTAGACGGAAAATTTCAAACACAGACTTGTTAAGCAAAATCTCGTCTAGGACGCACTTTACTTGCACAGATGACCCAAAAAGAGTTTCAAAGAAAATTCTGACCATGAACATTTTTCTTGACAAATAAATATATAAATAAATAAATAAACAAAATACAACAGCTTTGACACCTCCGTCATCCTTGTCGTCAAAAAATATCCTGTGGAAAAACGGCTCTTACTTGGTGCAGAAGACAATATACATCACACTATTGTTTTCTTATTTCCGGTTGTGATGAAATTCTGTTGTGACGTATACTGTGTCTTCTACACCAAGTAAGAGCCGGAAAAACTGAAAGGGAAAGGTGAACCTGCTAACCGCAGCATACTGTTTGAAAAGCAGCTCAAAACATCAATCTTTTGCATTGAACAGTTGCCGTGGCATTGGCCATATTGGATGAAGGTTTAATTTGTTACTTATGAAGTACCTCTCGGAAGGTCCTTGAGAAATTCACGGACGGAATAATTCTCAACATCTTTTCTGTCAATTCTTCGGTGGAATCTGTCCATCAATAGACGCTGGAGGCGAGCAACATCGGGCAGAAACTGAGCGAAGCGCAACTTTTGTTCTTGTATTTGTTTAAAAGGAAACGTATGTAAAAATAGACTTAGAAAGGAGACTCCCTTCGGTTTTTCATAGGCAGATGCTGCCCGAAATTTGGGCTGAAAAAGGGGTTAGAATAACCAGGAAAATCTTCGTGGCACAGAACCCTAACCCTTTGCAGCAATATGTTGATGTTACCTGTTTGAGGAAAGCGTCCAACACTTTGAATTCCTTTCCGCCACCAGAAAGGACTTCTCTTTGAAAAGAGCTACTCAGTTCCGTAACAGTTATATGGTGTCTGTACTTCCAAAGAGCGAGAGACATGGGCCTGACGCCTTGAGATAAACCTTCCACCTGTTCATCGAACTCGTAAAGTTGACGTACCAGCGGATCCTCCCCTGAAAAGGGCACCAAGAGAAGATGTGTGAGAAATTGTCTCACTTGAAAAGTTAGCCTTAGTATATTGAAAGTTTGTCATTCACGAGCTGAGTTAAGCTCCTCCATTCTTAAATATCATTTTAGGGTAATTCTTCTCATTTTGCAGACTCTGTTTGCTATCAATCTTGTATTCAAAAGTTTCGCCAGAGTTTGTAGTAATTGTGCACGCTTCAGCAAAATTTGGAAAAAATAAACGCCATTGAACGATAAAAGTACCAGTAAAACCTGTTTCATAGATGTCTACAGAAAAATATGCCTCACTACCAGCAAAGGTTGAGGTAGCGCCTCTTTCAGGGATAACACTAAACCCTCCAATCCACTAGTCCTAGTACTATCATTAGCTTGCCGCGCATTTATTACAGCATCAACAAGTAATATGGAAAAGCGTACCAAATCTCTCGTTTCCCATCAAAAGCGTTTTGGAGAATCTCGTCAAAATGCTAGGAATATATTGCAAAAATAAGAGTCACATTAGAAAGATAATCATAGGCATAAAGATCATATGTAGCAAATGAATTGGCAAAACAAACAAAAAGAAATCGCTCAATTTTAAGAGTACGTATGGTGATGACAGGAACAAGAATCTCAGAGCAAAATGCTTTCTCCTAGCTGCGGCGACTTTCCCGGGTTTGAAGACACATGTTGTGGTTATTTCCTGAACAGTATGGAGAGAAATGTGGAATAATGGGCAATAACAAACAAACTGGATAGCAAAATAAAGAAAGAGAGAGAGAGAGAGAGGGGGAGAGAGAGATAGAGGGAGAGAGAGAGAGATAATGAATGTTTGTATAATATGCCGAACTCGCTATTTAGTTTGATCAAAGAGAAGGAAAAACTAAATATGACGTCATCAGAATCAATTGGTTCCCCCTCCTATGCTGCCATTCGCCAGTTCATTATGAACAAAATTCAGCAACAACACTCAGCGACTCGTGCGTCATTTGCTTCCTTTTTTTAATTCTACAACCACATCATGGTGTCATCTGTTATCTACTAGTCATTTAATCATAGTTACGAACCAGCTCTTGATTTAATTTTAAGTCAATTCGAGGGCTTACGGTTGATATGTTAACTTTTCTTAGAATTCGCAACCAGAGCTAATTGACTACTTGGAATTGGTTATAGTTAAATTATGATGATGGCTAAAGTTTGCGCACAAGACAAAAGTGCAAATTTCCGGTGGCCAAAGGACATGTGTTAAAGAATACAGTTGTTCCTCCTCGATGGTATGGGAGTCTTTCGGATGAGAGTTTACCCGTTAACCAAAGCGTGTTTTTTATTCTAATTTTAAGGTGTGAAAGCGTGTACCATTTTTTCCCCCATTTAGCGAGATCATCCGCTGTAATGTTAGATGAACTGTCGGAGCTGCGTTATGAACACTGCACCCGAGTGCCTACTAAGAACAGCAAGGTCTCTCTGCAAGTGCTGCCATAAAAACTGTCCCACAGACTGCGACGCGTATTAACGTGTGATCAGCTGTGCGGTTACCTTTGAGGAAAAATCGAAGATTGAAAATTGCACTCAAGAGTGAGAAAGATGACAAAAAAGCTTTGATGCTTTCCTTAATTAACTAAAACCGTATGGATATTTATTCCATCAGATTTTAGAGACTTGTTGGTCCTTGGTCCTGTCTTTCCTGGAGATAGAGAGTTGAAAAGTAGATACCACTTAAATAATCACTTACGCTTAAACTTTGTTAGGGTGCAAAGGAATCAAACTTTTATCATTGTTTATTTCGGCCGTTGTGAGAAGTTAAGTGATGATCTATTACAAGGCTAAAGCAAAGAGAGCTCAAAAATCAAACATCACTACCATAAAATCCGCATCTTACTTTTGCAATTACGATACTATATACAAATTGCGATTTTAAGACACTAATATCACATTAGACACTAACATTACATTACATAGGCTAGGCGATTGGGAGAAACATGCTTTATTTGGTCTGCCTCGTTTCACAACTGCCATGGTACGATACGTTTAGCGTTTTTTCCATCATTGAGCTTTGATGTCCTCTTCCAGGTTCAAACGCTGGCTCAATAGCTCGAGCTCAAAATACCAAATGGAATAGAATAAAGAACTGAGCAAACACTTAGCGAAAGAATATTTCAAGTTTTCTAGTTTCGAGGAATTAAGAAGAAAAAAAAGTAAACAAATAGAAAAAGTTTGTTATGCGTACCACACGATCACACGGCAGGCTGCAGATTTTATGCATGGGGATCCGATATTTTCTGTCTAGAAAGCATTCGGTTTTGTGACAATGGGAAAATAAAACCGAGGTTTGGGTGAAACTAAACTGTAGAACGTGAACCTCTAAACGCGGAACCTCCGGAACGCGGAACCTCCGGAACAGCCGAACCTGCGGAATCATTGATTTTTTTAGCCTGTTCGAAATTTCATTTTCGGGTGCAAAAAAGATTGCGTCAAAAGAGTAATATGTTTGTTTATCATCCTTGACGGTATCATTTAATTTCCTTTTTTTTTACACAAATTATGAGTTTCACAGGTTCTGTTGGATCCGCAGGTTCCATAGGTTCCACGGTCTGTAAATCTACGGTTTAGTAACACCCCCGAGGTTCTTAACCGTGCTGACGCCACCTTGAAAATGAAATCGAAAGCACAGAGGTTTACCTATGAGACGAATTCGAAAGCGAAAAATGAATTCCCCCAGGATGCAATGTCTCGAAAGTGTCCCTGCATTGGGAGCAGCTGGGAAAAAAATTATTTGTTCCTTTCAATACCTTAAGATCCTCTTGATTTCTTCCGCAGAACGAGCTGTGTAATTTAACGAGGCAATTGCTATCAGATCGATGATAAGATCTAGTGAGAGACAGAGAAATATAAATAGCTTGTTTTGATAATCTATTCATTGGACCGATAAATTGTGTAAACCACTCGAGTAATTTAGCTGTTATTTGTGGTGAGAATGTGCGTTGTAATATTATCAAACAATCGTCATTTTTACAATCGCTTTCATTTTAAATTCGAAACTAAGAATCGATATCTACATTATATTAGATATGTTGCGCTACAAAAGCATGATTGGTTCATTTTTTCAACTAGGCCCTAGAAAAAGCGACTTCCGCTTGATTTCTTAGAAACCCGGATAGCTTTATTTACAATAGAGACATTTCGTGGAAATCTTATCGGCTCCTTAAAAAACAAATTGAATCAACCTTGAAAACTGCCCAAACGGTCAATTCATCAAACAAGTTTTAGAGTTTTGATCGACTGTTCTCAGGGAGCTTTAAAAATTTTCAAAAAAGCAGCGACAAGTGAAATCGACTTCCGCTTTCAGAAAGATTTCTGGGAAATATTAAATTCCCCGAGGTCGACAAGATTATTTAATAGGTTTTCCGGGAAGCGATTCAACATTTAGTAGGAAACATTGCAGTTAATCACACAACGATTTCTACTCCACATCGACATCGAAAGAAGAAGTGTTTTTGCAGAAAATTGGACTTGGCAGCGGAACATTTCCTCCAAGCGAAACATGTAGTTTCAGAAGGATTTCGTGTTACAATGAAGTGCCCATCTTGTGGGCACCCCGAACTGCAAGAACATCATCGCTTCTGCTGCAATTGCGGATCTAATCTTGCTTCTGTAAAATCAGGAACTTCAACAGTGTCGAGTAGCAGCTCTGAGCAGTTAACAGCTACTTCAGGTAAGCTGCAGATTTTCTTATTTGCGAAGCCTTCTTAGGAGTAGGAGCGATATGTGACACGACAAAACGAACTTAGTGGCACGGGACTAATCAACGACAAGCAACGAGAATATCTTCCTAATAGTCGAAGGTAGATCGAGAAAAGCTAGGAAAAAGGACCTTTACCATCACTTAAACTTACCCATCTATGGCATTTAATCTTTTTAACGCTGTTAATGTTTGAAACTTGAGTATTGACTCCTTGCAATAAACAGGGGGTGGACAGAGGAAATATCGAAACTAAGGACTTTGAACGCAATCACGAGATTGCCTGTTCTGGGTACTTCACGGAGGATAAATTTGAAGAGGAGAAAAAACCTGGTACTTTACTTTTGAAAAGTTGGACTCAAGGATAAAAAACGAAGATTTGTAGCGACGGCGACATTTGAACACAAAATGAATTAAGCGAGAGACATTCTCAGTATCTCTTTGTTTAGACGACACTAGGTTCACAGATTAATGGGTCATTGCTTCACGGCTAATCCCATGAAAAGTTTCTTTTTCGACATGTTTCACTGGTGCAAGTGATTTGGAGAATACAAGTGTTTAACACGAAGTGCTTTTTTCGTTTGACGAAGAGGCGATGATTACTTCCTCCATATCAAAATGGTTGACTGAGTTCGGGCTTAGAGCGAGAGACTTTTCGGTGTAGGTAATTTATTTTGACGAATTATGATAGACATGATTTCTTTATCGAATACTGTCGGACGACAACGTTTGCTTGTTTCACTTGATGTGTATGGCTACTATGAAACAGGACATTATAGGGTAAAACTTTATATATTTTTTAATAATTTTAAATTTGTATACGTAGTTTTCTATATTACAAACTTAATTAGAATTACCAACTCATCATACGGAGATTTGGATGCAAAGTGAAGTCAATCTTAGACGTTTTTCTCCTCCAATTCTCTCTCGCATGTAATTAGCTCTTCCGTTTGGAAATGCGTTGCGGTTATTGCCAATGCAAAGCAGATAATGAAAATAAATACTGAATTTGCAGTAGAATGAAAAAGTTTGGATTCAGATGAATTATAATTAAATAGTCCTAAAACAAAGATAGTGTAAAGAGGAGAATATAGTCTGTATAGCAGAATTATGATTTTTATTCTTAATTAATGTTGATGCAGTCGTTCAAATTTTACGGTCAACATCAAATTCCTAAAAGATGGATGAATACAGTGACATGTATTTGAGCTGTTGCATTGCGTTATGTGTTCGCAACATTATCGTCTAATGATTATGAGTCAGGAGCATTTGCAAAAAATTTACGAAGCTATGCCTACTGGCTCCGCACTCTGCTTCAAAAGCTAAACTTTATGATTTGACAAAACTAAACTATGAGCCATGATTGGAAGCTCATTACTCCCCTGGTCAAAGGCAATTTGGAACAGCAGTCAAATCTAGATCTCAGAATTTTTAATAGCAATCAACTAACAAGGTTGACATTGAGGCCATTGTCGTCTTTTGTATCTGCTTACAAAAATGCATGATATTTAATCTGCGGTTTGATAATGTCATAAAATGTAAAATTTTACTTGGGCAGAATTCCGGAACCCGCCAGAGGCATCTGAGAACAAACTTGATCCTTCTCCTAATCAGTGCCCCGATGTCTCTGGCCAAACGCCTAACACGAAATCAGTCACTGGAGCCGAAAGAAGTAGCAGTGATGAAAATACTATAGAAGGTTTGCCAGACCAGAAAAGTGTTAACAGTCGATCCAATCGAGATGAGATCCAAGCTCCTCAAGAACAACAAGCTGCTCTTATTGACTTTCCCGCTGAGCCAGGGAAATTTTTGGTGTCTGACTCAAACAGTGCAGCCATTGCATGCTCAAGCAATTTTCCTGGCGCACCGAAATTCGCAAACACAGTGGAAGCCATTGAGCGGGAAGCTAGCGAAAAAACATTGCAACCAGAAACGTTTCGTGGTGAAAGTGCAACGGCTACTACGGTAAGTGCTAACGTCTGCAGAACTGGGATTTAGGCTGTACTAATACACTTTTTTCGACATGAACAAATAAAAAACTTTGTAGCTGTTTTTACCGATATCTGGATCCTCGAGAAATCACTTTATGAAACCTGACTGTGAGTTGACGGCCTTTCTAAACATTGATTGCTCTCCCATAGTTTGAGTCAAAGAAACCGAGGGAAGCATTGTGGACCAGTTTTTTTGAATGATATATAGTTGGGGACGCTTACAGGTGTACCAACTTTCCTGTTAGAAATTGACGGTCTCACTTGGTGGCAAACTTAAAGTTTGGATGTCTCTGTCAATAAGAACATCAAAGTATATTTTACAGCTAACCAGTAGTTCTTTGTAGCTTTAAATGTTCGGTCATCTTGGAAATATGTTACGTAGGTATTTAGGGAATGTGATGATGGCGTGCGCATAATGTCTGTGCGTAACTAAATTTATTGCCTCGATTGGTTTCTCTTGGTTTTTCAGGTACTGACGGACACTCAGATTAAAGATCAACATGAAGTTAAAACACAGCGCAAGAAGTGCGTTAAGAAATCATTATTGTCATGATTAACACTTTGTCATCTCGATATATCTTACTGTTGTAAATTTCTCAAATTAAGTAATATATATCTTTCTACCTTGTCAAACCTTGCGAGCCTCCAATAGAATAGTTGATAAATTAGGATTCTTTGGTCTTCCTTGTAGTGGTGGATCCCTTGAAGATAATGTGGAAGAGCGAGGTCGAAACAGTAGAGAGATGCTTATCCAATTCGGTGATGGGCAGAAAGTAAACAATCCCAAACAAGTGGAAGAACACGGTAAAGTTCAGTGCCAAAAGGAAAAGAAAAACGACGATACCATGAATGACAACCAAACAACCACAAACACCGAAGGTACTGCATGCGCACATCAAAACAGTATCGACTCTTGTGCGCCCTTAGACCCTGGAAGTAATGCAATACCACCAGGAAATGACAATAAACAAGCTAACCAGTCGGTGGTCACTGATTTTGGTGCAGTTTCAGCACCGCCACCAAATAATGGCTATTATTTGAACAATACGGGAGATAACGAGGCTACTGAAAATACCAATAACCCCAATGAAGAAGGTACGGTAGACGACAACTTGACTGCAACATCCGAAGCTCAGAAGACAGCTTGTGAAGACGAACCACCCAAGGCTGATCAACCTTCGAATGGGAAAACAAAGGCAAACCAAGACGCGTCTATTACAGTTATTTTTCACGCTTTACTGACGCCAACTTTTAACGCGAACTTTAATCAAGGTGACAAAGTGTTTTTACGTGGAGACCCCCCACTCTCGTGGAATTCTGGAACTGGACAGATCGAGATGCGACTTCTAAGGTATTTAAATTTGATAAAGCTCTTTTCTGAACCATACTGTACTTCCTTTTTCCGTTCATTTTTGTGTTCCCCGTGTATGTCTTTTTTTCCTATGCGGGAACAGAGCTGGCAGAAGATGATTCACATCATCAACAATTGTGGTGAAGAGCCTCTTTACTCCATCATCCTCCTTCAAAATGTCGAAAGTCAAAACCGTTTATAATTTGACACTTTTAGCAAACTGCAACCTTCTCCGGTTTCTCATTAAATAATAATTAACTTAATAAAAAATAAAATTGCGAAAAGAAGGAAATTGCTATTGTTTGATCGTTTGGGAAATAACGAGATCGTTTGTTACATGTTATTTTCAGGGAGGTGAAAGGCCACAATTACCTGCTTGAGGGGAAAGCTAATTTTTCTCTCAGCGAGGCCTCTCGATCGATTGCCTATAAGTATGTTGTGGTGCCAAGCAGTCAAGGAAATGCTAAAGGAAAGATAGTTAAGGATCGTTGGGAGTGTCTTATTGGGTTCAGGCCATTAAATCCTGGGAGACATGTGAATCGATGTCTACGCATCCCAGAAAGTTCAATTAAAGCCAACGGTAGGACTAAAACAAAGCCCTCTTGGTAATACAAAGCTACGTGAGGGCTTCTCAGCCTTGCATATATATAGTTAGGCATCAATGCTTTGAAGCACCCACAGTTTAGGGTATATTATATGTATTTCAAATTAGATCGAAAATCTTCGGGAAATTAGGTATGATGTGCCTTTGATTTCAAGTTATATTTGTATTGCATTCGTTTCTTCCATCTTTTCTTCCTTCACTTCACCCTTCCTTTCATTTTTTCCGGAGAGTAATTGTTTTCTTTGAAATTTCTACAGCTACATGGCACCAGTATGACGATGCAGTCTTCAGTCAACCTGGTTTTTGGGATTCTATTCGCAGCCTCTTCCCTCAATGGAAAGTCGATGATGCTGCAGAGGGCCGCCGATTGGCGATGATGGCCATGCTCCCAGAATGGGGAGAAATCTCCGAAAAGGAAGGAACCAATGGGCAAGCTACACTGGATAAAATCAACAATGTGCTCTACTGTATGTCAAGGGCCGAGTTTGAGAACGGCGGTAATTTTCATCCGCGTATTCCAGATGGCTTTAATGCAGTACAGGTTAGTGCATTTTGAATATTTTTTCTTTTTTCGGTAAAGTGAAAAAAAGGTTGATTTTTGTTTTCGTCTACTTAGAAACCATTCGCGCAAAGACGCACTACGAATTCTGGTGTGAAACGTTTTATCAAAGTTTATTACATTGATCAAAGCTATACGTGCTATGGGGTAGCTGTTGAGGAGAAGAACAAGCGTTGCTGTACTAATCACGTGCAAAAAAGTAGAGTTTGTTAAGAGAGCGAACAGTCACAGTATAGAAATGCGAAATGGTGAAGTACGTATCATGAACTGGTAGAGTAGGCTTGTCAGTAAGTAACTACGGGAAGTCCCCATTTCTCAGAACAGTTAATGTTTAACGCTTTATTGTATTATAAGGTATTACATGGATACATTTCCCCGCAATTAAACCGCAACATCCAGACACAGCAAGTTCATACCGAGGATGAGGAATCTCAAGCCAGGATACTTGTCACGTCAGCGATAATTGTATCCGTCGCCGTTGACCATAAACTAGAGTCTTTTGGAGATGACGAATTGAGGAAACTTTTTGAGTGTCTCCTACTACAGGGCGATACTGAGAGAAACAAGTGCAGCGGGCTCGACGCTTTACATAGACACTTTCCAAAAGAAAACTGTCAACGGTAATATTTTTCAAGTTTTCCTATACTTGCATAGTTTTTTCGAGCAATTTAAAAGAAAGCAAACATGAAAAAAAAGTAGGGTAATTTATAATGTGTGGCTAAACGACCGTGGAGCGTCAACTTATGTTCGGTTGATATGTGCTAAATGATATTGGAATAGTGATGGTAAGGTTATATTACTTACTTTTTCAAAAAAAAGGATGACTAAAGATGCTGGACGAGAGTAAGCACTTACAACGACAGTATGCATATTCTGATGTTGCATAAAGCAAGAGACATCTTCTTTCTTAATTATATATTCTCTCTTCATTTATCCACGTTCTTCTTTCGGGTGTTTTACATAATTAATATATTGCGTGATCTCAAATTATAAATGAATTCTCCTATAACAATTTACTCTACTTAGACAAATGTATGTACACATCATTAATGAATGGTAATAAAACTTGCGAGGTACTAAAAGTTGTACTTATATTTCTCAGCTCTCTGGCCAACTACTTGTTACAACTTTGCATGTACGTCATCGAATATCGTCGAGGTGTATTTCACTGGTTATTTGCGATGCCATTGCTTCATTTTTTGTCCGATACCAGTAAGCCGTTCTCTTTTGAAGAGTTGACATCAGAACCAGGTTTAAAAGAAGATAACAACTGGTGGGGAACACAAGGCTTGGATTTCAAAACTGTTCGGCGACAGGCTTCCTTCTCCAGGTAAAAGTGTTTCAATTTAATTGATATTATCAGTTAAGTTAATGACATAAATTGTTACGTAATTATAACCATATGATCGAGGTTGGTACAGCTCGGAAATGGTTTTTTCATAGTCCTTACCTACTCGTCTTTTTGAAGACTTTGGTCACGTCAACGAAGGTGAATGAAAGACCTGGAACTCCCCACTAGGCTCTCAAACGCACTAGTTCCCTCATTATCATCTGCGCAGCGGCAATGGTGAATAAAACTTTTAAATTCGAATAGTGGCAGCTTCTTCAACCATTCTTAGAATTACTAACAAACTAAGCTGCGCTCTTATTGTAAACTTTGATGCTGCTGATGCAATAATTTTTGCGATGACAGTTTAAAATTGCTTAAAGTCTATTAACTTAATTACGATTGCAGGAGTAGCAACCCGGTACATCTTCTCTCTCAGCTCCGTTCGATGTTTGAGCTTGATCCCTTATTTACAAGGACGTTTCTGTTAGCACTTCCTCTCCGTGACATAGCAACGGTGCTGCAAAGAGACGTGCACATACCTCTTCATGAAGTCGCATGGACAGTAACTCGAGTTGCGGAAGAATCCTTACCTGACAAAGAGGTAGTGGTATATTTGTCAATTTCTTTAAATAGAAGATTTTTGAGCCGCCAACATCATCTGCCGCATGGCTGCAATCGAATAACACTTTTGAGACACTTGTCAGCAAAGGAAGTTCTTAAACTGTATGTTGTCAAGGGCAGTAGCATCTGGCCTATATGCGTGCCCCTGACATTATTTGATAAAATGAAAAAAGGAAAAAAAGGCCTGTTTTCAATGGCTGTGTTTTCTTTCTCTCGTCAGTGGGATCACCTCGCCCAGTGCGTAAGAGAGATGAATACCAGAATAATGAATAACTTTGACAGGTAAGACTTGCAAATACTAGATTGGAGATTTTTTCATCAACTTGAAGAAGGATGTAATTCACGACTTTCACTAGTTTTATGTTGTGACCATAAATGTTAAGTGTAAGATTAAGAAGGTGTAGTGAAATTGCCGACATATCTTTCTCATGGTGCTTTAAGAAATGTAGAAACAAAAGCTTTATAATGCAATTAAATTAAAATTCCTTATTTTGCCAGACTGGAGCATGCCGACTATTACCTCGTTATGTCCGTAGCCAAAGCATCTGCACATCTTCTGCGTCGACTACTCAAGGAACTCAATTCAACCTTGTGGGAGAGAATTCAGATTCTCTCTGATATCTTCACTCTTCTTGGGAGTAGCCTTGTGATGGCAAAACGCATTGCATCCGATGCAGAGTTTTCTTCACATCCAAAGGAGGACGAAAAGAAAGTCGAAGAAAGCATACATTTATTTCAAGGGGCATTACAGATTTTACAAGGCTCCTTAGATAAGCACGTGACCTTGATTGACAAAACAGTAGATGAACGCCATAAAGAATTACAGGTAGCATTGCATTATTCAGGCGGTCATTTCTGAGTCATGAGTCCATACGTTTGTTCGTTTTACTGTTCGCTTTTCCTGCTTCCTTGTAGTTGATTTTTTGTCTGTCTGCCTGCTTCTTTTCTTGATTGTACCATACATAATTACCTTGCTCCCCTCTGCTGTTTACAGGGCGTATCAATACAAATTGAAGGAAAGAAATTTGGTGTTCCTTTCTGGTGTTATTTTACGATATACATAAAATCTGTGGCAAATACATCTTCAATTATTTGTTTTTGTTTAAGGGGTGGACAGCCATGCTCTCCTTAAAACTTGAAGACGATGAGTTGCAGCAGCTTTGGCAAGAAAAATTAAGGGAGTCTCTTAAATATCGCATGGATCAGGTAAATTTCTGCTGGTTTCTTTCTTCGGTGTTGAATGTTTTGGAAGATTTCGGGATGAAAGTAAATTAGTTTGTTTTCGTATACACATTAGGATAAAGAAGTCACCAATCCAATTCACAGTGATCGGGAAATCTGGATACTCTGCCTTAGACAAACCTTTTATTAATTAAGTCGAGGACAAAATTTTTTAAATTGTTCGGGAATGAATGGCTAAGGTTTTGTTATAACAAGCAACCAGTAAACTTTAAACTGATAAAGTGCACTCGCAGGCAATTAAGAGTGACTTTCCAACTTGTTCTTTCCCTCGGCATGAAACAGATTTTGGGATTTAAAGGGTGTGCGTCGGTGTCTAGATTAGTTTCGTTTAGTTTTCAATCTTTTTTGATCCCAAGGAGGCTCCAAAGGGTTTTTACTCAATGCTAGCGCGCCCACCAGCATAATGTTTTTTCCAGAAAATTTTGGTGTTTTCGCTTTTCAAGGTCACTAAAAGCCATCATTATTTTCTTCAGTTTGCTTCCGTAAAATCTCGCAAAATTTCCACAATTTACAAGCCTCTGTAGGTTTTTTTTGACCGCGAGATCTGCGTGCGAATATAGCGCGAGCTTTAAAATTTCAACGTGCAAAACGAACATGGCGGCTCGATACGATCGCACAATTATTATCTGAAAAGGCGTCAACAGTTTCACACAATAAAATTTTTATATGACGAAATCTACGGTTTCTAACAACTGCAACCGTAATATTCAAAGGACTTCTACGCCTGAAAAAGAGTTCAACCAAAAAGAAAACACCATGGGAAAGATTGCTAAAAGGCGACAGATGATGCAAAAGATTCGAAAGTTTACGCATACTCATCTCTTGGCGAAGTTCTACTCCATTAAGTAATGTTTTGTGACAAAGAAAATAGGGATCTTTCGAGCAAGATTTATCGCGTTTTCTTCGGTGGAATTTCCTAAGATTTGCTGTGCCCTTCCTCGTGCCTGTCGATAAGAAAAAATTCATAAGACCAAATTCGAGATAGAGGAAGAAAACACAAAATTGCCCACAGCGAGGAAACTACCTTTGTAACCCCTACTTTTTTTGGCTTTTAAATGATCGGCAGGATAAATTTCACAAAATGTGAAAATTTTGAAAGATTTCACCGAAGGAGAGTGGATAGAATCAAAGGCGAAGCCAAATTATCACTGGTAAGCGCCTCCCTTCGTGAAGCCTTCGCTTAATAATAAAAATTATTTTGATAATATTTTTAGTGACCTAGAAAATGCTTTTAGTGACCTAGAAAAGCGAAAAAAAAATTTTTTTTAGAAAAAAAATACGCTAGCGCGCTCGTCAACTTTGAACAAAAACCCTATGGAGCCTCCTTAAGTTCACATTTAACGAAGTCCAGCAACCGCAAGGCGAATATGATTCTCCTCGAAAGTACCTGTTAAGAGCATTTTCTGGTATTGAAACATGAATTGTTATGTTAAATTGCTATAGTACATTGAATTAATTGACACCAATGAACCCTTACATGCCTATTCTCTAACCACAGTTGACACAGGGGGATGTGATAAAACTTTTCTGCTCTTTGGACCGAGAAATCTATCATCTAGATATCTATGAATGTCTTAAGGCTGCCGCTTACGAGGCTGCAGATTACCTTCTAGAGGTAAGCTCAACTCAGTTTTGTACGTCAAGGTGAAAATAATGTGATATCACGTTGGGGTCGCCATGTTTATACAATGGTGACCAAAGCAGTTCCTTTGGAACACGAAAAAGGTGCACGTTTCATAGTACTTTATATGAATTTGGGGGTTGAGTTTGATGACGTTTTCTAAGGTGAATGCGCAGGAAATGGTGAAAGATATTAAAATAGACGTTGCAAAAAGGATGTAGAGCTGAGAGGGATGAAGGACTGCATATCGAAATTGAAGCTTAAATAGTGGGGGCATTTTCAGGAGTGCTCTAAGGATTAGAGCTACTTTGGCCGCTTTGGCTGCTTGCAGTTTTCGCGATAAATTTGAATCCCTCTTTTCGGAGTACATACGGGTTTTTTAAACTTTGTTTCAGAACGGAACACTGGAGAACCAAATGGAAGACTTGAGTTCAGATCTTAAAACGTCCAAGATGCAGTCTGCTGAAGTTGTAGAACTCTTTTCCCTTCTATTGGAGACCTGCTGGCCCATTGACAGTAACGAAAAAGAGCTTTCTCAAGATAAAGTGTTGGGACACATTCTTACATGGAAGCCAATGGCACAATATTTTAAACATTTTGGTACGTATAGTAGTATTATTTGACTTATATATATAAGCAATGTGCGTTGCCGTAGCTTTCTGCTGATAAGCTTAAAATTAATGATCGATGTTTTCACTTCATTCTATAGCTAATACATCTGTTAAACGGGCTAGAGTATTCAGTTCTACTGAACGAGTTAGAATATTTTCAGAGACTAACAAAACCCCCTAAGACAAATATTCATCACTGATGTATCCTCATAGGTGCTGAAAGTGTGGGAAATGCTTGCTTACCCGATGGCGGTTTGGAACATCTTGTTTCTGCGACCTCGCTTGTAGAACATGTAGCATTTTGGCTGAGAAGTGGTGAAATTAAAGTGAGCACACTACGAATTGTCAATAAAGACCGAGACAGATTTTTTGAGTTGTACTCTTTGCTACCTAAAGCTCCAGAGAACATATCTCTAGAGGAAGAAGTTGTGGCTGGCAGTAAGGCTAGCGGGAACCAGAGAGAAACAGTGGGTGTGGAGGTCCTTCTTGAAATGCGCGCTGAGGAGCTCGAAGCCTTTGAGAAGGAAAGAGACACTGTTTCTACTTTCATTCACATGTGTTCTCTTATCAAATCAGGTATATTATTGAAATATTCTTTCTTCCTCACAGGCCTATTCGCTGTGAAACCTCCCCAGCCACTATGAAGCTTGCATGTTTTGCAAACACCACCAGTGTGATGCAGAATTTTGATGCTGCAGAAAAATGAACACAGAGAGCTCAAGTTCTGAACACAAGTGTCGTTTATTTTCCATGATAAAACTTCGCGAGAGATGAATCTGTGTTTGAGTTCAGTCTATCTTAATTGTTCCCATATCCATTTTATTCAAACTTTTTTTTTTATCCAACAAGAAGATGTTTAATAGTGTAGTTTGGTCATTCGGGTGAGTGTATTCCTGAGAATGACTGATGTCAGGTTCGACAACCCCCACAGTGTTTCGACAACCCGAGCGAAAGTCATCATCA
This sequence comes from Pocillopora verrucosa, assembly GCF_036669915.1. NCBI lineage: Eukaryota > Metazoa > Cnidaria > Anthozoa > Scleractinia > Pocilloporidae > Pocillopora > Pocillopora verrucosa. The sequence continues at coordinate 10,051,997 of NC_089315.1, read as the reverse complement.
GAGAAAATTGAATAGTTTTTTTCAGCAGCTGACAACATTACTTCTCAAGACTACACTCACTCGGACGATCAAAGTACACTATGACATGTTACCCCCGGGCTCAAACCATTTACTGTACTACCAAGAAAAATTGAATAGTAAGCCGCCCATTTCACTTCATGTCTCTGAAATCAACTGTTGATTGCAAAATTTCTCTTTTTAGTGGATATTGACCTACAAAATATCAAGAAGAAACTGGAAATGGTCCTGCCCTCTCGACAAATACTTGAAATTTGCCATAAACGTGGACATGGAGATGAACCTGTGGTAAAGTTCTTTGATCTTACGATAACGAACAAGAAAATGATGCAATCTTTGCATGATATTCACCATAGTCTTCTTTTCCGCGACTTTTGGCGAATGTGTGGTCAGAGGACCGCCGATTTTTATAAAGATGAGCCTGGGTTTGACGGGACTTTGACGATAGACAAAGTACAAGAGCGTCTTTGGCTGCCTTCTTATCGAAAATGGCGAGGCCTATGGGAAAGAATCGTTAACGGTGAAATAAGTCTTAAAGAAGTGGATGAGAAATTCCACAGGTTCAATGATGATCCCGAGGCTTTAGACAGGGAAATTAAGGCAGTAGTGATCAAATTTTCCGACATTGACACCGTTCTTCTTGGCCGTGTTGATCAAATTAAACAATGCCATAAGTTGAAAGAGTGCGAGGATACTGCAGCCACAATTTTAGATTTCAAAGAAGCAATGGAACTTCAGGGAGACTTCCAATTGCTGGATGATTTTCGTGATCAGGTACATTTTTTAAATGAATTTATAAAAAAATCTATATCTAGAGAGGAAGTCTTCTTTGTTTTATAAGGAGAAATAATGTATTTCACCACTGCAGCGACTCACACCTGCAGTAGATGATTGTTGACTGCAAAACTGTGATCTAATTTGCCATAGTCGCTATGGTGTATAGCACTTAACGGCCATCTGCGCTTGTTTTTTTAAGATGAATGAAGAATTTCAGACACGTCTACTCGGTACCATCAGTGATGAGATTTTCCAAATCGCAGGAGCACTTAAAAGTGTTTCGAGACCAATGATTCAATGCTTGAGGACTGTCATTGAATGCAAGGAATTCATATTATGGCTTCGGGAAGAAGTGAAAGGTATCTCGAACTACTTCTTGACATTTAAGTAACTTAAAAGTTAGGACTTATTTACTAACTCATCGACTAGCAACCAACTGCCAAAACACCTATTGAAGAGAGGAGGTAGACTAAGGTAACGACTGACTTAAGAACCTACGCACGCAACTTAACGAGAATGCAGTATCCTGATATGACATGTTACTCAGTAACTTTTAAAAACTCACAGTTTAAACTTTGACTTTGTAATTTATCTTCAGGTCGAGAGGAAGTGAAAACACTGGTAGATCTGGCGATGATGTCCGCTGATGAAAGTGACATCCAAACTGATCGTGTCTCCTGTCTGCACACCACTGCCCTTGGATTCGCACCTTTCATATTTGACCTGGCGAACAAACATGCTGACTTCGCGCAATTGATGAAGATATGTATAGGTGTCTGGGAAGAGGTGGAAAGGAACGAAACCTTGCCAATGAAACTGGTTAGATATTTGCATGATGACTCAATCCCTTAAAAGTTCATTTGCAAAGTTAAGTTCTTTAGAACAAGTCATTCAGGTTGTCTGAAGGATTTTACGTAATTTTACTTTGTACGCGATTCGAAACATCAAAATGTCTCCTTACGCCTTTCTAAAAGTGCTTTAGAAGCATCTGGTTTCCAGGAGATATCCCATACTGATGTTTCACCATGATTGCGTTTCAGCGAGTGACTTTAATTATTCAGCCGGCCACGTGGGACTGGCCCGAATCTGCACCTATCGAGTTAAAACTTCTCCATATTTACAGAAGTTACCACAAGTTATACTTTTAACAATCATTTTGTGCAATTCTCTCGTAACTGTTGCAGTTGGAACTTTCTTTGGGGAAAGATTTTCAAGCAATTTTATTTTCATTTTCTATTCTTCATACGATACTCACATAATCTAAAAAAAATAGAATCCATAGGATATTTGAACCAAGGCAAAACCAAATTTATTAAGCCGTCGAGCGGTGTGTAGTTTTTATGTTTCAAAATGAAGTTGGTGACTTTCATAATTGACGACTCAATTAATTTATTAAAACTCATAGGTGTGATCTTCCTCTTGTAATGGACCGTCTTGAATTAATACAAGTAGATGTTAATTACAATTATTCTGAGCGCCTTGAAGGAGAGAGAAGCATAACAAACATATATATATTTGCAAGGATGCTTTTTTGTTTGCTGACGTGTTGCAGGGGTTTTTACGACGAATATTTTCTTATTGCTATGTGGAATGATTTGGTAAACTTGAAAAGGAGCGAGAGGGTAAAATGGTGTAAAGTTCCTTACTTTGATTTGTTAAAGAGATAGTGTTCGCTTCCTGTTCTTGTAGAAAGATATCAGTGATCATCTTCAGTGGCTTAAGGGAATCAAGGATGAGCATGCCATGTCGTCTCTCAAATTAGCCCAAGCTATAAATGCAAGAGGAGTCTACTCTATAGGGAAGTTGGACAACGGAGCATCTACTCAGCTCTACGACAAGAAAAACGTTCACTCTGTTATTAGCCTACTGCTACCACCAGACAAGAGTATTGGTCAGGCAAGAGAATTCAATCTGGAGAAACTTCAGGAACTGCAAAGTAAACTGGCTCTCATCTCAGGAAAGGATTCACAGGGTCAGGAGGATATACGAAATTTTGGAGAGGTGAGATATCGGTGTAGCTTCAGGAAAAGTATACGAGCGCAGTTTGATATGTTGAAAGTTACCCTTTCAGGATCGTACTAAACCTTGCTAAGGAAGACATTGATAAGACTATAACAACATCTATAACTTGGGTTCATTTATCAGTTTTAGTTGTGCTTTCCTCTTTGATGATATCCCTAATATTTAACCTTGCTTCTCTTCCGAGTCCTTTTTATCGCCTCTCTTAAGTCTCGGTAAGTTGATGGATTGGCGCATTTTTCAGTCTAGTTTTCAGTTGATTTTCGTCATGTTGCTGCTGCCTTATTATTTGGTTTAATTTTATGTAATTTTGTCAGAACAAATTTGATGTTATGAATACTGTCAACCACTGCTTCACATCGACTCCTTAAATGTCAAAAAATCTTCAAAGTGAAGGTGGAAAGCCAAAAAAGTGATGTAGAAGTTCCGATAAACGTTTAACACAACATATAGTTAAACCTCTATTTAAAACAAATTGTAGTACAATTTTATTTATCATTCTTGAAAAAAAAACCCACAAAATAGCATATTTTAAATAAAATTATTTCTTTTTAGTTGTTACAAGGCGCTGTTCAACTTGCCCAGGCTTATGTGAGTCTCTGTGAAATCGGTGACGTGTCTCATCTCGACTGGAAAGGAGAATATAAATGCAAAAGCGTTATGGGGAAGAGAGTCCTAGCTGATATTCAGTCGAAGAGCAAAGAATTCGATCACCGTTACAAAGAATGTAAAAAACACATTAATTCATTAAGAAAGAAGTACCACGAATTAAACTTTTTCACTATACAACAGCTTCTTTTCTTGCGCAAGGAACTCGCGGGTTTGAAGTACAGTTCTACCACGGAATATCTAAATCGGCTTCAAGTTTACAGTCTTCTTGAAAAGGTGTTTCCAGGCATCCACAAATCGTTATTACAAGAGGTTTTTCAGGATGCGGGAATCTTGTCGCCAGATTTTGGTCAATTCAGTGATGGAGACACTCTGGGGGATACAACTCAAATAACTTCTCTATTAAGTCAAGACGGAAAAGACAACTCCATAGATGAAGTGCAGATTATCGAGAAATACGAGAGCCTTCTTGGAAATGTGGAGAGGTTAAGTCACTCAGAACCTGAACGTCTAGCCGTAGCAGCTCTTGTTAACAATTGGGAAAGTAAGGAAGCTGATCTTGGTTTGTGGTGTTTGCAAAACATGGGAGACAGCGACCTTGTGGACGAACTCTTTGAGAGAGCTTCAGGAGACCCCAGATTCCGTAAGATCGTAGATCAGAAGATTGAGTCAGATGTAGAGTGGATGCAATTATCCCAGAGTTCTGATTGTGATCAGATGAGGTGACTTACTACACCTAATGATGAAATAAACACCGACTATATATTGCTAATTATTTTGATTATCCGAACTACTGGCAAATAGTAACATATGTTCATCATGATGGTTTGGGTAGTTTTCTGCGTCATGCAAAATTTCCCCAACCTGAGGGAAACCATTAGATATTATTTGGCTGGCGTGGCTGATTTTTACAGCGAGAATTTAAGTAGCGTTACTTCTGTCTTCTGTATCCCATCGGTCAATGCAGGAACATCTAAATGTTTTAAAGAGGTGCATGAGAATGATCTATATTCTGTTGTGAAGTGTCGATGTAATTTTTCCCGATAAAGATGTAGGGAAAAATAATAACACACACTTAAGATTTGTGTACAATTTACAATCGAAAAGATGAAATGAAGGTATTGGAATTATTTTTTTCGGTGCAGCTTTTTGTGACTTAAGTTTCAAGTATTCCTTCATCTTAATTTGCATCTATTAAAGCACTTGTCGTTTTTGTTGATGTGGCAGTGTACGAGAAGGCAGTGATGATGAGTTGAGCTTACCTGACGAGCCAAACCTGGACGAAACAAAAGGGGGCACCATTTTAGGTCTAGAAGAAATAGGCGTATTTCTGTCTTACTTGGCAGCTAAAAAAGGTATTTTAACACTATGATTTATTGGTCATATATCATGTTGCCTTCAATCGAATTTTGTCTTTCTCCCCGTGATGATGATGGATGAGATGGTATTGTTTGACAAAGGATAACTTCTATTCAGGTTTTAAACACCTATTTTAAGGGCTACTTCAGCAATTGATAAACCACACTACTGAGAATAGTTCGGTGGAAAACGTCATTTTATGCTAGCTTCTTACCATCGTAAAATGTGATATCCAGCCTTCAATCAAATCATAGCAGGGTTAAGGCTTATGAGCCATTATTATCATTGCAAGAAAATAACGACTCCTCTTCATTATTGAAGGGAGTCCTGAAAGAAGAGCTTTCCCAAGTTACCTGAGATTAGGAGAGCCGAACCTCGTGCTCGTAACAAAGGGTAAGTCACTTTCTAGAAGATGCTCGATTAGCTTGTTTCTTGATATAATAACTTTTCTCTGTTTGCATGCATATAGCTAGGCACATTCTAGTTCTCTTAAACGGATTTCATTTGTCTGCATGACTGGAAAGGAAGGAGAAATTTGATTTGTCTTATTACGTGCACTGAAAGTCACGAAACTAGATATCCACCTATCTGATTCAAATCACAGTAAAAGTGTTGCGACTTTTTCAAGAAAGTTAGCCACCTGAATGAATTCGTTACTAGTCTGTCTCCCCATCATTATCTCTTCATTCTATCAATCCTGGCCACCTCAGTCATTTATTATTTACATGTTTACTAATTGCAGAACAAATATTTGCTGCTGTTCTAAACCTTTATAAGGACGACAGAGTTCAGAGTTTGCCAAAGAGTGACGAAGTTCTTGTGTGCACCACCGGAACGACATCCGAGGAGGTACTAGCTGAGGTCACACGCTCTTTAGATACGCTAGTGGTAGTGCTTGTAAAGTGAAAATTCATTATAATTATTTTAGCGTTGCGCGAGCGGAAAAGCCACTGACCAAGCTACATGTATACTTAAATTTCTTTTAGCAGTTTCTTTCGATTATTCGTGTAATCTGTGTAACAGGACCTACTGCGCTCTAAGAAAAGTTTTGGTAATTAAAATGACATACGCATTTATAATGGTCAACTATTGTCTAGGTGGAGCTGTTATGGCGTCGAGCCCTGGCAGGCGATGGAAACAAATTGCATTGTCTGGTGAATGGCGATCTGTTAGACTATGAAGTCAGCCAAAAGGTGGTGAACTGTTTACACACACTGATGCAAGAATATCCCCAGAATGAAAGTAAGTACTGTTTGACAATTTGCGTCTCGGCTGGGTGTTTTCGTCTTTTCTAAGAGATGTATAAATATGTTTACATAACAGCTATACCGATTAAGATTTTCGTTTTCTATGTAAAGCTCCCGTTTCAGTTTCTTTTTCCTTTGCCTTGATAAACTAACAGAGGCTCTTGAAAAGAAAATGTAAACAATCAAACCAAAGTTTGAGTCCACTGATTTACTCTCTCTCTCTTTCTATTTTGTTAATTTCCCTCTCCATATCTTCAGAATTGGCCCTTGTTGTTCTATGCAGTAGCGAAAACGAAGAGCGAGCTCATATTATAGCCTGTTTGGAGCAGTACAAAGTATTAATGCCAAGATATCCTCGACTAAACGAGCTCCGCCGCTACCTCGAAAAACAGTTTAGAGCGCCAGAGCAGATCCCTGGCGAGTATCATGAGAAGCACGTTATTTGGAATCCAGCTGCAAAAGTTAGTCGAGCGGCGAAGTAGGTTTATCTCTATGTGTTTTTCAAATAACGGGGAACTTAAATTTCATTTTCTGTAACAACCGTTTTGATCACAGACATTGCATCCCTCGCATGTTTTAGCATTATCATTCGTAGTTGATACTTTGAGAAATGTAAAAGATAGACATACAGTAACTCGATGAGAATGAGAGACGAAAAGCATGTTCGCGTTGTTTAACCAGATTGTGCAAAAATTGCAGGTTACAAGACTGATGATATCTTAAGGGAGACACTCTAGATAATCTAACTCTTATTTAAAGTATATAGTCGTTTTCATCTGCACTGTATCACTAAAGCATGATCTGACGCAATGTGTTTCAGTACTTTTAAGTTTAATTTATTTCTGATGGCAGTAGAAGTGAGATAAGCAATGTGGAAAAATGGATTTGTATGTTATTTTATTTGTTAAATCCTATGAGCTACCGACCCTTTTCTTTCTCTGAGGCAAACAAAGTCCCTTGCTCCCTAACTGAAGGATACATATTTCTTTGCTGTTTTTTTTAAAGCTTTAATGTTCGAGTAGTATCTTCTGACCACTCTGGAGTAGGAAAAAGTTTGGATGTGCTGAGGTTGGCAGAAGAGGTGGCGGCCCTTCCAAACAACCGGCTTGTTGTCAAGACAATGGAAGAGGAGAATGAAGAACCACCTCTTCTGCGTGTCACAATTCCTTTCCACGACAAACATGCACAGATCGCCGATGTTGTTGGTTTCTTTCTGCCCCATGCTCTCCCTTCAGATCTACCTTTGTCCAGGATTTTCCACCTCGACCGTTCCTCTGCGGTGCGTTTTTCACTTAAACGTATCTTCTCAACTCATTATTCATTTACGAATTAATCGATTGAACCTTATGTTGATTACCGAAATCAATGCTTCTATTCGAGAAGCTATGTCACTTAGAGCAGGATTTAACTTACTTTTTCAAGTTGTTAATTTTCATGATCTAAAAACAGGCATTGCAGGAATGAGCGGGAGAACTTAATTCCTCTAAACTTAAATAATCGGTGTCATTTGCTTGTTGAATACAAGAGCACGTTTAACTGCTTCGTTAAAGAGATTCTTGTTATCCTCTAGCTTGTCCTGTGCCAACTATTTCTCAGAATTTGTTTGCTTAATGTAATAGGCTATTTTCGATACATCAAAATTCGATCTTGGCTACTTACGTTAATTGATTTAACTCTTTTGACCTTTCTCGACAGGTCACGCCAGAATTAGAAACACTGCTCTTTAATTTGCTGATCTTGGGTGAACTAACAGATGATTGTGGGCGCGTTTGGAGGAGGAACTACTACGACTTGTATATCCTGGAAATTACTAACTTCGCCTCTATGGTAACATTTTTTGTTAGGTATTTTTAAGTTGTTGACGCAGTACGTGGACTTATACGAACGCTCAAGCCCGGAAACATAGACAAACCGCTTTGTTCGACTTTAAAAATCACCTCATGAGTCCCCGGCCTCGGGTAATTTCAAAATTTTCCTTGTTATAAAAAAAAAGATATCAACTTGCAGATTTCTTTTACCTTTGTATCTCATTAAACAGAAGTCAACAGAGTCAACGGAGGCATGTAGGTTCCATGAACTTCTCCCAACAGTCAAGTGTTGTCTTCCGGAAAACACTCTTCCTTCCTTAAGGAGAGGCCTGAGTAGGTTAAAATTATTGATTGACCAAAAGATTCAAAGTTGTTTATACAAATTTATGTCAGTGTACCATTTATAACGCATTAGGAGGAGTGCGAACTGGAAGTTGATTGATATCATTTACAGATTTGAGTTTACCCGGAATAAAAATATAGTTGGGAATTGTCATCCTTTCCCTTTGCTTGCTACGTTATATGTTGTAGTTTTAAATAGTTAACGTGGTATTTACAGTAATTTTTCGAGCTTTAGTCTGCCCAATAAATGCAGAGTAATTTTAATGACAATTGCAAAACTTAGTTATACCTATATTTTTGCCAGGGCAAGGAGAGATTAGCCGGCCGTCGTTTGATGAAGAAGAATTGCTGAGCGACGCAGTTCAGCGTGTCTGGTGGTATCTTCACCTATTTGAAACGAACCCCGAGGTCATCCAGGACTTTCGCTTTAACCCTCAAAGGAAACTTAAGGACCCAACGAAATGTCTTGAAACGCTGATAAGGTTTGCAACTTTGTTTGTGCGAGTTACATCATTTGTCTTAGAGAAAGGTGATCATTCAAACACGTGGTAACAGTTCCGAACGATGTTTCCAACGCTCATCTCTAAAGTTCAGTGTTTAAGGAAACGTTCAACAACTATGTCTAATGACTCGTCGAAAGTTTTAGCTGTTTCGTCTTTGGAATACTCATAGCTTTTTTGCTTTTGTTAGGAATTGTGGAGTACCGAACCCAACCTGGTCAGAACTTCGTAATTTTGTGAACTTTTTTGAACAACCAGCTTAGTGATTGCGAGGAAAGTGCTTTCTGTGACCCATCGCTAACAGCGGACACCTTACAAGGATTGAAGACTTTTGTGGTCAAATTTATGATAATTATGTCTGAGGTAAGAAAAGTATTCAAGAGGCAGATATGAGCGGCAACCATTGTAGAATCGTGTATACATGTTTTAACAAACATCATTGAGTTCTGCTTACACTAAGTCGCTTTGTATCAGGATTTTGCAATGCGATCATTAACAGACAAAGAAGGCCATGTATTTAAGGACTCCCTTGGGGAAACAGCTAAATCATACGATGAACAAGAAATTGTTCCTTTCCAGCTACGAAGGCGATGGGAAACCAGGTAACTGACTTTTTTATCTATGGATTACCTCATTTGTGCTACAGAATTCTCAATTTGTGTTACAGATTACCTCATTATGTTGCAGATCGAGCACTTTGATAAAAATGTTTATCCTTATATTTCTTGCTATTCCTTTCTGAACTTAGCCCTCATCCATACATCTTTTTTAACCCGGATCATGCGACCATGACTTTCCTGGGATTCCAAGTTGATCAAAATGGAAATCTTCTAGATCCCAAGACCAAAGAAATCATTAAGCGGAATATCATGTCAAGACCCCTTAGAACAGGACTTCATGTGCAGAAAGTGGATTTGGACAACAACTTTGAGTCTTATTCGAAGTAGGTATTCATGAACATTATATGGTGGCTTTGCATGCAAGTTATTTCAATGGACTGCAAGCTAATTTTAAAGCTATCAGCAGTTCGCATTTCCTACTTGTAAAACGTGTAGACAATTTTCTGTAACGAATGCACTTGTCAAGGAAACATTTTCGCTGCATACATCGGAAATTCAAAAAGGTCGACAATAACTTTTTTCTCTGAAACTCGCTGAATTGCACGCTAGAATTTTCCGTATACCTTTACAGTTTTTCTCTCCGGCGCCCCTCTCTTCAATCATCTTTAAGTTTTCCACTAGGTTTTATTGCTCAAAGTCAGGCACTTTCAACGTACGATTCCATTTTGGTGGCGTTGAACCTATATAACAGTAGAGCTTAAATTTGTTCTCGAAATTTTTCACTTGCTACAAATGCCAGGTGACGAGATGAACGGCCTTCCCAAAATAATTCTTATGGGAAGTGAGTGATCCTATCAGTGCAAATTCAGTTTTAGTAGAGTTTTGTAATTGTTCTTACAACAGGGTTGACAAAATTCAATTGTTGTGTTCTGTCATGGCGATCGAGTGCGGTTATGACCCGGATGAGTCATACGAATTGACGGGTGATAATGTGAAGAAAATTCTAGCCATCCACATGAGATTCAGATGCAACATCCCAGTTGTAATCATGGGTGAAACAGGATGTGGAAAGACAAGACTTATTCGGTATTTGTGCGGACTGCAGACCGAGGGAGAGGTGGAGGAACGTAGAAACATGCTCTTCATGAAGGTGTAACTATAGAATCTATTTCCTGTTTTGTAGTGAAATGCTGTCAATGACCAACTGTTATAAGTTTACATAATTCAACTGCGCAGCTTGGTAACATGAAACCAAAAATAAAAAAGTTGAATCTCCGTTTTGAGGAAACTTCCAGTACTAGAAAAGAAGTTGAATAGAGTTGTTCCATCAGTGAAGGCGATATATACCTATTAAAAGGTTATAAGGGAATTTTTTTGGTCGGAACCAAAATGCGTGTACCTTGATGTTGGTAATAGAATGTCCCCAGAGTACAGCTGTCCCAAAAGAGAAATTGAAGCTCAATGCAAGTCATGTCATTGAAGCTTCGCATACGTTATTTTTCGTAGCTGTATGTTGTTGTTGTTGCTATTGTTTACGGTCCCTCGTAAGGATATTAATTTCACCGCAAATTGTTTATCGTACAAAAAGGAAAGTTCTCCAGACCAAATAGAACATGATCAGAGACTAAATCCCCCAGGTTGCATTATTCCATAGGTTATTTCTCTTATGTTAAATGTACCCGAATTTCGGAATTCTCAAGGATCTTCGAGTAAAATTCCAAGATTACGAGATTTCGTCAGGGTATCAAATCTTTGTGCGTCCATTCGTTCTTCATCCTTGAACTACCCAACTAGCACGCTATGAAAATGTATATAACAACACTTAAGCGGTATAGCCTCAGGAGAAAGACCAGTATGAAGGGTTCGGTGTCTCAGCTTGTACCTCTCTTTCTCTATGTCATTTAAAGCGGAAAAGGTTAAGTTCGCGAGACTTGATGCCTTTTTTTCACTAGGTCCATGGCGGCACCACTTACAAAGACATAGAAAGGAACGTACTTCATGCTGAGACAGTGGCTGTCAAGAATGAACGTCTCGGAAAAAAAATCGACACTGTTTTGTTTTTTGATGAGGCAAACACCACTGACGCTTTGGGAATGATAAAAGAGATTATGGTGGATCGAAGGTGTAATGGTCGTCCCCTGAGTGACAATTTGAAATTCGTTGTGGCTTGCAATCCATATCGGAAGTAAGTTCAGCGCTAACTCTATGAAATCGGTAATTTTAAAAGTAGAATTATAAATGAGTAATGAAAAATTTTCAGGAAAACTTGACGAAATGCGTAGTTTTGTTGATGATTGCATCATTAAACCACAGCAAAGCCTAACTAAGAAATATTCTCGGCAGGCATACGAAAGAAATGATACATAAACTAGAGACCGCAGGATTGGGCTATCACATAAAAGCGGATGAAACCACAGAGAGCCTTGGTAAGATTTTTCATCAAGCGATATTGAGTTGGAATCATTAATTTATTTTAGTTGATTTTACTTTTATTGTGCAATTATATAGGTGGAATCCCATTGCGTCACCTTGTGTATCGAGTGCATGCTTTGCCAGAAAGCATGCGCAGTCTTGTGTGGGATTTTGGACAGTTGAATGCCGAAGTGGAAGAACTTTACACTCGTCAAATTGTTAGAAGATTTGTGAGTAGATGTACTTGTGGTTTAAAAAGGCGATGTATTCTAACACGTTTGAAAAGGGAGAATAACTAGTGTTCCCCCTTCTATACAATTCGTTTCTGAAGTTTAAATGAGCCACATCACATCAAATTAGATAATGTTTAGTATCCATGAAAATTACCGCGAGGAAAAGACTGAAAACCCCAAAGACAATATCTTGGTAGGGTGAGGCAAAACGTCGGTAGAGGTAAGAATCAAAAAGAAGTTACAAATACCGTTGCGGAAAGCGGAGAATAGCAAATTTTGCAAATTACGAGTTCGAAATGTTTTGGCTAAACAGTTCAAGATACATTGTGAGGCAACTTTTTTAACACTTTCTTTCTTTTTAATCTTGCAAGTAGCGTGTCGAAATCTTGATAGTTTCACAACTCCTCCTCAAATTTTAATTTTTAATAACGCTTATTTTCGATTAAAGAATACTTACATTTCTTTAAAGGTACGTGAAGGTCGTCTTCAGGAAGATGAAAACCGGGTTATTGCCATAGCAGCAGTTTTAACAGCCTCCCAACAATTCATGAGAAACAAAAAGGTGCTTTGTCAATTTATCTGTTACAGTTTTTGGCCCTATTAGCTTCCTATAAACTTTTAGCTAATGCAATCAAGTATAACTATTACATTTCGCGCTTTTGCAAAAAAGTCTTCCCCTGGTTGTTGAGTAAGTCACCAGTTCGCCTTGTGTGGTATGTACTGAAAGAGTTTAGTCATAGCGTAATAATTTTACACAATGACTCCATTTTCCTATAGGATGAGTGCAGATTTGTGAGCTTACGTGATGTTAAACGAGCCATGGAGGTCATGATCTGGTTTTACCAACACTTTCAAGATTTTTCTGGTTTGATGGAAGAGGAGCGACGTAAAAATGAAGAAGAGAGCGAGAATGAGAGTGACTCCGACTCTGGAGAAGATTCAACTGATGTCAAAGAAACTCTCTCTGATTCTGAGGACGACCAATGCGATCAGGAAAAAACTACAGCAACAAATCATAACGACTGTCGGAGTCTCCGAGATCGCCTGAGCATGGTTTGCCCTTTCATAGAAGTTAATTCCACAGGAAAAAGAGAAGAGCGACCTACCGTTAGCGCGACCGTTTGTGGGCGAAACTTCCCTTTTGCTTGCAAGGAAACAGCATCTGCAGAGTGCAAGCCAACGCAAATATTCGACTATGCAGACACAAAGGAAAGAGAAAAGCGATCCACCGTTAGCAAGTCTATGTGGGAGCGAAACATCCCTTTTTCTTCCAAGGAAACAGCATCTGTAGAGTGCAAGCCTACACAAATATTCGACTATGCAGACACAAAGAAAAGAGGGAAGCAACCCGCCGTTAGTGAGTCTATGTGTGAGCCGGACTTCTCTCTTGCTTCCAAGGAAACAGTTTCTGCAGAGTGCAGGCCCACGCAAGAGCCTCTGCAACTGTCTTCAAGAGTCAATCCTCTGGAAATGTTCTACCATGTAGAATCCTTAGATGAATCGCTCGAGGAAGAAAACGTAAGAATTGTTTTTACGTTATCCAAGACTATTCTGTAGCATATAGATACCAATGGTAAAAACTCTTTTGATTAGCAATTGCGCATGTCTCCGGTTAGTGCTATGTTTGCAATTTTTCTGATGCCTTACGTTTTTCTTGGTATCAACCCTGCAATGGAAAACAGATAACACTTGGTTTTTCGCTTACTAATTTTGCGGCCTTACGATTCTCAAGGTTAACGTTCATCACAGCCCCACGTATTACACCCTTCCATCCACTCATTGTTGCAAAATTGTTTACTGTAAAAAAATTTATGATGGTCCGATAAAATAAAGAAAAGTTGTGACTGATTGTAGCGAGACCTACCGAAGTAAGGCTATAGTTTAGAAGGAAACTTTATTCTGGTATTGATTGTTGTCAGGTTGATATTGACGACAGTATTGACCCGATCACTTGGTCTTTGATTCTTGCTCTTGGAGTTTGTTATCAAGCACGGTTAACAGAGAGGGAAGAATACCGCGAGGCAGTAGCAAACTCATTCCGACCACCATGCAGGCTTCCTGGCGGTGCTGAAAGAATTGAACGGGAAATATGTCGGTAATATTGACTCGTTGACGATATTATGCAAATGATGTCGTTTACTCTAAAAAAAAACTGCTGGATGAAAGGGGAAGCATCAGTTTCCAAAACTTCTTTCAATTTTAACCTAAGAGAATTTATTAGAAATATACATTTGCAGCTTGTGCTTGTGTCTGTGCCAAATGGACAATTAACCCGGAGTTGCCCACAAATCATTGAGACTTTAGGGGTCTCTTGACCTAGAAAGCCTGTGAAAAAAGCTTTTATTTATCTGGCCAGCTTGCTGAAAAACTAGACTTTCGAGAACACCTGTAATGACGGGAAGTATATAATTTGACCACAGCTTATCATTTGCTTTTTCATTTATCGTGAGTCAACGTCTATCGAAATAGTCATATCAGTGTAGTCGTAATAAAAGTTAAATGGTGTCTGCAACTCTTTTTAAAGATGTCAAGAAGCTTTGATGGGACAGCTGGAACTTGGACCAAACATTGCCTGCAATGAGGCCTTGAGAGAAAATGTGTTTATGATGGTGGTGTGTATTGAGCTGAGGATCCCGTTATTTGTCGTCGGTAAGCCGGGGAGCTCTAAATCACTGGCCAAAGCAGTTGTTGCAGACAATATGCATGGAGGAAGATCCAAACATAACCTTTTCAAACATTTTAAGCAGGTATGATCGAAGCAAGTAAGGCTGTCCAGCACTTAACCCCCTTAAGACTGGATTCAGTTTTACCAAGGTTCCACCTATGTTGAATCCATTTGAAAATTGATCCACAATGGTTTTTCTTTTTTAGTATTATCTTGTCTACATCTTTATAGAAACTGCACAAAGGAATATCAAAATCTGAAGGGGCAAAAAATTACCTCTCTTCCTCTACTTTATGGACGTGGTTATACCAAAGCAACGTTTAGTCAAAGAAGAGCCTTGAAACATACCTTGAGAAAATGCATTTCAAAAGCTATTTTACTTCATAATCTAATCATTTCTCAACTTAGTAAGTAATTAAGGCTCAACTTAGTTGTCTGGGCATAGGGCGCAGAGTAAGTGTCTCTTAACATTTTTAACAGATTCAGTTGGTATCATATCAGTGTAGCCCACAGTCTACCCCTGAGGGAATATTGGCGACATTTCAGCAATGCAGTGAACTGCAAGAAAGTAAAAACAAGGGAAAGACTTTAGACACGTTTGCTTCTGTGGTAGTGTTAGATGAGGTAGGACTGGCGGAGGACTCACCCAAAATGCCCTTAAAAACTTTACATCCCCTCCTGGAAGATGATGACCAAAACGACGGGTTTGTGATCCAGACTGAAAAGAGTTTTACACGCGTCGCTTTCATTGGTTTGTCGAACTGGGCATTGGACCCTGCCAAAATGAACCGCGGGATAATGCTTTGCCGTAATGAGCCTGACGAAGACGAACTGGAAGAAACTGCAAGGTAGAGCTGTTAATATTGTATGTGATCGTCTTGGTATAAGAATTCAAAAAGAAAGCATAGTTTTCAAGGCGAAGCGAAAAGAAGACAACTTATCACGGGAAGCCAATCACCGCAGATGACAATAAAGGGGTCATGACTCGCTGTGAGTTTGTATGAAACTCAACGGCAATGATTGCCAACGTCCCGTCCTTTTCACCACTTTCTCGATTCATAGTGGTCATGTGCGAGTCGTGACCCAGGTAAAAAGGTAAAAGTAAGTTAATTCGACTGATGGGAGAGCTCAGGCGAAGACATCTTGGGGAAATGAAAGGCGAAAGAGAAGGAGAAGGTAATATCTATTGGCCCGTTTTATCCCTAGGCTAGGCAATTGAGTGACGTTTATATTAGTTAACAGCGAAAGAGAGAACATCCATTCTCGTCTCCGCTTTCAAACCAACACATCAGGATTTACAAGATACAACTCCAGTCACAATGATATCCTTTTCAGGTTCACCGATGATTTTATTTATCTATTGCTCATTGTAGGGGCATTTGTGGAAGTGATGAGGACATTGTTACTCATGTAGAACCCCTCATAAATCCGTTGGTCTGTGGCTACAAAGAGCTCTACGACAGACAGAAAAGATTGGAGAAACTAAAAGAAGGAAAAAAGGACGAATTTTTTGGACTTCGAGATTTCTACAGGTTTGCGTTGATTGCAGCTGTTTCATTGATCAATTTATTAAGAAATTTACGGTAAGTTTTCTTTTCTTGTGTTTGACTCAGTCTTGTAAAGATGATCGTCTCCATTGCTAAGGAAGAGAAACGTCGACCAAACTGGAAAGAGCTCGAACGCGCCATTAAGAGAAACTTCAGTGGCTTGATGGAGGTCGAAGGAGATTTTAACCCTGTTAAAATTCTCATGGAAAATATTGGCTTCCCAGGGGAATATCTACAGGTTAAAAACACTTTTCTTTCGTTTTAAAACTATTAAAAAGTTGTACCTCAAACAAATTTTCGAGCGATTCCTTGCAGAGATTTTTTTTTTCATTTATTGAGTCTCCAAAAACTGTTGTGTGAGGGTGTTCTTGGATAACGTCCAGTGTTTATAATTTTTATGGTCATTACACACATTCGTGTGCACCGCCATGCGACTAAAGAATGAGATGCGAAGTGTCGTTGTGATCTCTTTTCAAATAATTTCTTGGTTATGTTCGGTTTCACAGATCTCGCAGTTTAAGTGTTTGTACAAAAATGGTTTCAATTTACATTCCACATAGTAGACTGATTGAATAGTTAATTTAAACAGTAGACTTTATCAAAAGGGGTAGCCTCTCTAAATTATTTTTACTCCGTAGCATCACATTTTTATGGTGTTCAAACAGATATGAAGTTCAGGCCTGAGTAAAGGACCTGATGCTTTGACCAGTCGCCGAGTATGTGTTAACCTTTAGACTTTCTACCAAAGCTTTATCCCAGTAGCCTTCAGAATAATTTATTTTGGTGAGAGTTGTTTAATAGTCGAATTTATCGTGCGTGCGTTTTCCTTACCATTGGAATGGACCCCTCGTTTACAGGTTGAAGAGGAATTCATGAAAGATGAGTCTCTAGACCTTATCTGGGAAAGCCTGAACCGGAAGAGCATGATGGGGTAGGTCTCGATACCGCACTTCACAAGTAGAAATACATAAAGAACTTGTCTGTATTATTCAGTGTTATTATATTGTTTGTTATTTATTATTTATTGTTATTATTTAGTATTTCCGACGGGCATGGATGCAGGCTCTTATGATTGAAAATGCATGTGATTATTAGTTACTCCATGTTTCTTCAATAATCTGCCCCATTTAGAAGTGACCTTATATGTATTCAAGGAAAACAAATGAGTAATCGCTAGTCATGATTTTTGTTAATTTTCTTGCTTTCCTGTTTCGCAGACAAGGACGATATTTGCTTATCATGACTGAAAACTTTGCCGCCCTTCCAAGAGTAAAACAGCTCTTGTTAGAGCAAAAAGATAAAGAAGATCCATATGTCATCTTTGGCAGTGGTTTTCCAAAAGATCAGTTGTTCACCCAGGTAGAAATTATTTGCATATTTATCAGTTACTGATTGGCCCAAGACGAATGTAAGATATATACTTTAGATTTCAAATAAAATTTAGAGATTGCAACACTGAAATTCTTATGAAAACTTTCTGAAAGCGCCATATTAAAAACAAAAGCAAAAACAAAACAAAAAATACGGCTGATAGTCAGTTGCTCAACAACAGTTTGGTTTAAAAGAGCAATTAATATTGCGCTTTTCCAATGTCTTCATTATGATTGACAATAAGGAATAACTGTAATAACCCTCTTCCCCTTGTTGAGGTGTGATTACGTCGGTATACTTTGCACAGGTTTGCCGCAACATCAACCGTGTCAAGATGTGTATGGAAGCAGGCAGAACAGTGATTTTGCTCAATCTTGAAAACCTCTATGAGAGTCTCTACGACGCCCTAAATCAGGTCAGTCACGATTAAACTGACACCGTACAAATTCCTGTACATTAGGATGTGGGAGTCTATATGCACAACGCACTGTTAATTTTAGGGATATCTTCGGTTTTTTCATTTTCATTAACTTTGTTTGTCATTTGACACCAACTTTATCTCTTCAGTATTACGTGTTCTTTGGAGGAGAAAAGTATGTGGATCTTGGGC
Organism: Pocillopora verrucosa; assembly: GCF_036669915.1. Lineage (NCBI taxonomy): Eukaryota > Metazoa > Cnidaria > Anthozoa > Scleractinia > Pocilloporidae > Pocillopora > Pocillopora verrucosa. The sequence goes on along the minus strand of NC_089315.1, from coordinate 10,033,920 downwards.
TTGGGAATAATCGAGTCAAATGCCGCGTTCACAAAGACTTCAGGTAAAACGGATTCTCTTGGGGTCTACTACCGACATGCAAATTATCGACTAGAGTTTGATTTACAGTTTATTAGTGAAGGACATCACCACTTTATAAACCTGCAACTTTAAGCACTGAGCTTGTTACTTGAACCTTTACCGATCGCATTACAAAATGTCTGCTGAGCAACTTTGAAGGACTTCGCCAAAGGCAAGGCACCACTTCGACATAACTTGAAACTTTTAATTGGTTTTACTCTTTTAAAAGCTCTACAATTTAAGAGTAATATAAAGCTGACTTTATTTGACGGTTTTCCTGCAGAACTAGTTATATATTCATCGACAACTTTTCAAAGATGCTTATTTGTTACAACTGCTTGTAATTCATAATAAACCTTTTTCAATCAATATTTTGAACAGGCTAATCGTCATCGCTGAAAAGGACGTGGTTTACAACAAGTTCCCCATCCCTCTGATTAACCGCTTGGAGAAACACTTCCTTGTTATGACATCTGGGCTCACCTGGCCACAGAAAGAAGTGACCAGGAAATTAAAAGTTTGGGTGGACAACTTTGCTGATATTTTACAGCCGCCTCACGGAAAAAAGAGGTTTTTTGTGCTTTAGTCTCCAATGTATACTGTGTTTTTCCTTACCTCTCGCTATTCTGATCGACCTTGCCGCAACTGACATATACATGGACCTTAAATTTCACCGTAGAGATTAATGCGTATTTCATATTTGCACAATATACTGTACACAAGTATATTGTTACTTAAAAGGCAACCCATAATATTTGGTTGTTCCCGATACCACGCTGGGTAAGACAAAAGAGGCATTCATTGATGCCACCTGTCCAATGATATGGCTGATATTAACTAAAGTTGACATCCCTCATTGTTCCACTTGTTTTTTGAAGACCATTCTCTAAAGGAGATGCCTTTATTGGTTATCACGAAGACATCGTCCCAGCTGTTGTTTTGCAAGTTTGTGCTGAACTTCACAGCGACGGAGTATTTCCCTCAGACGAAGAAAGAGAGTCTTGGGAAGAAAAGGTAAGTCGCATCGCCAGAGAAAGGAATTGTGACGGGTATAAAGAGAATATCGTGTTTATTTCTTATGTAATTATTACATGAAGGTGCTTACGTGATATTCACCTGGAAATATCGACGATTCAGTTGAACTGAGACTGAAGATGTCCAAAAGCTAAGTCATTTCATGAAACGTAGGCCCGTCGTTAAGGTAACTGTCAACAAAATATGGTACTTTGCGGAAAAATCGTCCTACGTGCGCCATGGAAAATACAATGTAAAGCTTATAAAGCATAGATTATGATAATGTGTAAAAATTTTCACAGTTCTTTCTTTTTTTAAGTGCGTGCAAGCCTTGATTTACTAAATTACCATCCTCCGCGTTACCGCCGACCTCCAAACAAACAAGATAGAGCCGGTCATTTAGCAGATGATAGGCTAGCAAAGTGTGTGAGGCTTTTTCGATATTCTTATTGGTTCCTAAGAAAATATGTTTCGAAGTCGGACAATGGATAATATTTTGGTTGTTCGGCTCCGGGACGTCACGAAAAAAATAGTTCGAATTTCGTAAAAGCCTTACACACTTTGGTGCTTTGATAGTAGAAACCTCGAGTTTTTGGCCTCCAAAGAAATCCACAGTTTTCGCATCTCATTTAAGAGCGTGTAATTGCCGTCATTCCGCCCACCAATAATTCGCAACATCGAACTTCCTTGCAATTCTTGTGATAAAGAACTCCATTGAAATTTGCGGGAAAGGTCCTCTCACGAAACAGGAAAAACGAATTTATAATGAAAGAAATCCAAAACTTCATCGTGAAAAACAGAAGGAAAAGCGGGCTCACCAGACTTTTCTCTTTTCGGACTCTCATTTTTCAACGTTTTGAGAAGTGTGCTAGCAATTCCCTTTTGCTGTGCAGTGCGAGACGCGATGTGAAATCCCGAACGAAAGCCCACGGCAAACGTCAACACTCTGCTGGATGCCTTTCCGATTGACACCTTTCACTCTTCGGTAAAGGTTCCCCTAAAACATTCTTCAGTCTTACCTCGCGTTGTTTTTAAGATTTTACAATTTTTTTCCTAGCAAATCAAAATTATCTGCTTCTATAACTTAAGAGTGAAAAAAATAAATTTTGAAAATTTTGACCAGATTTAGTCGACAGTAACCTTTAGGGAGTACATAACAATTTTTTTTTTTAGGTGCTGAGGACATGTCAGGAGCGATTGCTTCAGTGTGCGACTCCCGACTCTGTTACCCGTCTCTGTTCTTCACGTCTGAGTTCAGAGGCTGAGAGAATATGGACGACGTACTTTCGCGAACAGGAACACTCAAGCCTGGCAAACTTTTTGGAAAAAGTTATCGGAGATGTCAAGTCTAGTGACGGTGAAAGGGCTAAAGTACCACTACGTGCCCAGGTGAAAAGAGCAACTCTCTTCTAAAAGATTTACCGTTATTTAATTTCGTCAGCTGAAATTTTAGCTCGACTTTCTAACTAATATATCATAACTGTAAATAACCCACAGCGACAAGCAGTCTAACTGAATATTACTACTATAATGCAACTATATGAATCCTAGACCTCGCTCTAACTTCTAACGAGTCATATAAATGTTTGTTGGGAAGTTTTGCAAGGGGATGCGAATGTTTCCACACAATTTTGTGTTTGTTTGTTTGCTTGAATTTTCTTTTACAGTAATCCTCAAGGAGATTACATATAAAGAGAAAGTCGCAAATAACCGAAGGGTCAAAAGGGTTTATTACACCAAAGTTCGTGTGTATTTCTTTTTCGCAGTCCTGTGATTTCGAAATCTGCCTTAAGGATGATCTCTTACTTTTTTAGTGTTCGATGTATTACTTTTCAGATATCGACTCACTCTCGTCTCCTCTCTGAAAGAGACATTCCTACCATTGCAAAAGCTGCACAGCTTCCTCCCAGTTCAGTGAAGTGTGCCTCGCTGCAACAGTTTCAAACCGAACAGCAATTCTTAAACTGCATAGGGTAAAACTTGTTATTCAATTTTCGCTAGATTTCTTCAATTGGAAACTTTTTAAAATAGCCAATGCATTTTAAAATTCGAATATTTAATGTATGTTTCGTAGGAGAGACTTCTGGTACACGCTGGGAGGCAGGGAAAGCCTGTTAATCGTTCAGTGCGACTCCGGAGAACAAATCCTTGATTTGATAGCATGCTCTCGCCATTTGCTCATTGAAGAGTGTAAGGAAATGGAAGACGTGTTGCATCCAGATGCAACTGATTGCAGTCACATTGTAATGATTGTACAAGTGCCCAGGGTGGCAGGGGGCTGTCGAGATTTCGTCAGTGTGCAAGGTGAAAATTGGTTATCTATCCACATTGACGAATTGTGCCCTCCAAGTGAAGAAATACCTCCGGTTGAAGCACTGAAGGACCGTTCAATCAGCGAAATTTTCGAGAGTGCCATTGATAAGACAGGAAACTATTTGAGTATTGGTCAAGTTTTAACAAGTTGCGTGCAGATAGCAGCTAGCAAGATTGAGGATGATGAATCGACACTTGGAAGGGCAACTAGACGAATTGAACTGCTGCTTAAACTACTTCCTTCCAGAACGAAGGCTGGTGAGTTGTTAGAAAAGTAGTTGTTAACGTCTTTAGACAAGGAGTTGTTGACAACTGAACCATTATTTAAACGATTTGGTCTTCTCCTCTTACCTCCTCAAATAATTATTTGCGCGGTGAGCATCGTTTGTGATAGACTCTGCAAATTCATATGGAGGTACGTAGAGTGCATTTGAGGAAGTCGATTGAAGTCGGTTTTTTACTTTTATCCTATGTAGGATTAAAAGTGCTACTCGATGCATATTAAATCACTATTCGGAAGGAAGATTCGGATTCTTTGCTGTTATCTTTTAAATCTAGATGAAGCAAAATGTAAATCCCAAGTAAAAGCATCTTTATTTTTTGTACAGTAAGGTTTTTCATTGTAGGCTCATCCCTAACACCTTTCAGATTGATGTTATGATTCCATGTTGTTGCAGAAGACCTACTTGACAACCGCTTTGAGATGATTCTTGCTAAACGACTTCATGACCTACTAAAAGTGAAAGACCAGCGGGCACCAGAGGAGGGGAAAGGGTGGCTTGAAGACGTTGCCAAAGCGTGCACTGTAAACGAAAATGGAACTTTCAAGAAGGCACTTTGGCGCCGTTTTCAGTATGTTGTGGCTCCTATCCTGGCAGAAGTCATCGCCTATGTTGATCGCGACGGAAACCTTGAGCTGGCTGCCAGCAAAGATCCCTGGCTTTCAAATCTCTGGTTAAACGTATTTGAAGACAGTTCCTTCGCTACTATTAATTATGGAATGTTCATGACACGTGAAGAAGATGTGGATGTAGTCCGCAGCAAGGTTCCAGTATTAAAATCGGGGTATCGAGGGCATGTCTTCCAGTGCAGGTTTCCATTTTCATGGATCCTCAAAGAACGCATTGATGAGCTCTATCGAGAGGCGAGAAATATCGCAGGTGAGATAACTTGAAAAGAAAGAAGTGTGTGTGTGCGTGTGTGTGCGTGTGTGTGTGGATGTGGGTGTGTGTGTGTGTGTGTGTGTGTGTGTGCGTGCGTGTGTGTGTGTGTGTGTGTGTGTGGTGTGTCGTATCCCACGCTTTCAGCTAATTTATTTCTTCATGGTTTAGACTTCCTTGCTAAAGGAGAGGGAAGGGTTTGAGAATTTATTTAATCCATAGAATAAAGAATCGAATTGTTTCTCATTTTATTTTATTCAAGCATGTGTCCCAGTTATTGAATGAGGCAGGGATTATCAGCCTAAGCCTTCGGCTTTAGCTGATAACCGCTACCTTGACCTTGATAATTTTGGATATCGCAAAAATCGAGTCTAATAATTGTTTTACTATACATTGAACGAAAAAAATGGTCACGGCAGTAAGGGGAACTGATGGTTTATTTCTAGACGTGTAAGAATATACAAATCAATAAGCAACACAAAGGGCGCGAACTTGACATGATTACCCTTAGAAATCATGCTCCGCAGTCATACATGACTTGATTAATATATAATCTGCAACAAGATGACGTCCCAGGCGCTGATTTCGAAAATTCACTATACGCCCTCGAACAATCAGAAAAGAGATGGTGAGTTGAATGTATAATAATAGCGGAAATTAGTTCCTTGTAGAAACCCATACCTTGGAGTATTATAAAAATAACCAAATCCTTTTTTCATTTCGTAGCAAATTCTTATGAGACCGTTACCGAATGCTTACGAAGGTTGTTGGACACTTCAAGCGTGAGGCGGATTGTTTCTGAGGCCACCTCAGAAGGCGGCGAAGATTCAGTGGCTCGTTATTTGCATGACTTTACACAGATGGTGTACAAACCTAAAGATGACGCGGAGATTGAGGTAATCGATAGTAATACTTTTAAATCACAGCACAAAATAGTTTGTCCTTCGCTTAAACTCTATCGAAGGGTAAGGTTTAGGGTATTCCCAAATTTGTTTGGACATGGCTATGTCATGTTTTTTTTGTGTGTGTGTTCATTTAATATATCGCTACAATCAGGAATTTAGGACCTATCCTCATCCTCCAACAGATTGTTGAAAGAGCGATCAGAGCTGCTGCCAAAGAGATTTGTGCCCCACGACAGTCTGCAGATGGGAAGTTTATCATGGATTTTGCGCTGGTTCATTTGGGACATTCTCGTATTCAGAAGCGAATTCACTGCCTATGGCTCTTACTTCGACCCAAACCTGAAATTTTAAACGATCTTCAAAATAGGTTTTCGTGGGATGAAGACGAAATGGTGAGCACAAATCTTGAAAAGAACATTAGTGAGAGGTCATTTGAGCATTTCAGCTTACGTATTTCTTACCAGTGTGCAGGTGGTCTGCTGCTGTTTCAGGCAATTCGAAATTAATTTGAGGCAGTGCAAGCCCCGTAAAACTATTTTAGGCGAAGTCTAAAATAGTTGTACGGGGTCCCAAGGCACAAATAGTTGTACAGGCTCCCAATCCTGTAGACTTTGCTTCTACTGCAAGAAACATTCTCGAGAGTTGAAGTGTATACTTAATATTCTACTCATAAATACTGGTTTCTTTTCGAAGACCGTTGATGCTATTGCTCTACAAATTTGCTTGGAGCGTATGGAACCTTGTGGAGAGGATCTTAAGACCTCCTTGGAGAGAAAAATTTGGTGTGACTTGGTTATGTCAGTGAAAACACCAGTGGACGAAATGATCGGTGAAAGTGGAACCAAAGGCAAGGCACATGTTGGAGAAAGGACTCAGTCAATGTTGATGCAGTGCAGGTACCGTTTCGATGCTATTGTTAATTTTTCTCGCGAAAAAGTAATGGAACTACTAACGCCGGTTCGTTAAAAATAACATGTAAGCCATAATTTTCAAGGGGTAAACGTACCTCTATAGAAATTCAAAAAAATTATCCAATAAATACTTTCTCCATGAGAGGTCGCTCCGAACTTGTGACTGAGTAAAGGGAAGACAGTGCTGTTTCTTTCAAATTCCCAGACTTTCAATGAGAAATACCTCTATGAAAGATTTTCTTAAGTCGCGTTCGATGATTCGTAGATGACCCATTAATATCAAGTGATCACATGCAGATTTAAATTTCTGAGGACAAATTGTTGTTGCAGTAAAATTTTCATGTTCTCTCAATATGACTGAGGAAGTTAAAAGATATTTTTAGCTTGATTAGTCAGTATGTCAAGCCAAGTGCCTATGAAGTAAACCCAGTGTATCCCAAAAGAGCACTTCTCTGAGAACAAACTTGCAAACCTCACAAGGATTTTCCTTTTTACAAAGTCAGCACAAAAAACTGACGAAAGGATTGAGCTTATATCGTTTCTAAACAGTCCACTATCACATCTAAAACTTGTAACCGACAAAGTTGGCTGTTACTGGGAATACGCTATTAGTATAGGTAATCACATGATTTTTAGTGCAATTTGGGATAAATCAGCACAAGCAAATTTTGCGAGGGCTAACCAAATTTGTTGTCTTTTAAAAAATTAAAGAAAAAAAACATGCAAACATTTGACTATGTTTTCCCCTTAGTTGTGTTTACGGTTCACTGGTGTGGCCTCTTGCCTTTGTGTTATTGCTGGAGTCTCCGGGGTTTTCCCGCAAAAATTTGCTTTGACCCTTTGAATTTTCTGGCAGGATTAATTGAATGTTTGCACTCTTTCTCCGCCTGAATTCGCTTTATAGTATGCACGAAGTCTATCACGCTCGTAATTTACTCCCCGTCTTTCGTATGAACTGTTCCGTAAACTTCAAAGGAATTTTGTTAGAGCTTTCGGTTCCTACGTCGCAGTCAGTTTTGGAAGCCTAAGACTTCCCGACTTGTAGCCAGTTTTTTGTGTTTTGTTAGGTGTTTGTTCTGAATTGAAACGTTGTTACTTTCTCGAAACCTGTCGGCTATTTTGTTTCGTTGTGTTTTCGCGACTCTCCTGTCAATCGATTTGATTTCAACTTTATGCACCCAATTTCAACTTTCTTTACTACTGTATGGAGTAAAATTGACGTCTTCTCAACCAATGAGCAAGCTGAAATTTTTGCTCACCTATTATTAATGATATTATGAGATTATTTTACGCTTCGATTTTAGATCCATGTGGCAACGTTTGAGTGCGGTGAGAATATTTATCGAACACATGTATCCATCCCAAGGTGGAATAGATTTACCGGATGTGCAGCATATTTTGGAACTTTGGAAGGTAACAGTCGCATATTCAGCCGATAACCGTCCACATATTTACTGCATTTCAGTCATTAAGGGGAAATCTCATAGTAATAGCGCCATTGGTTTCCAAGTGAGCTTCCTCACGAGGATTAAAAAATTTTATATGTATTTCTGAGATCTGAAATCTTATTTAATTTGAAACTTACGCAAGCCTGGTAGCCTTTGGAAGCAAGTTAGAACCGCATAGGAGGTGTCGTTCAGTCAGGCAGACGAAAGTATTTAGTATATTTTCATACCTGAACAAAGAGATACCTTCAATCTTATTTGTTGGGCGATCTTTTGTGTGACGTTATACCGCGCTTGCTAGTTAATAGAATGCAAAAAAATTGCTGTCAGCTGTCGGTTTGCAAATGTTTCCGTGGAGGAAATTTAAAAAATTGTGCTGTACCTAAAAGCAACGAGTTCGTTTTCAAACGTTACTAACAGTAAAAGTATCGAAATTATCGACTGAATTACGTCTAGCTTACAATCGTAACTTTGATTTAACCTTTTACAGAACGGTTCGTTCAAAAAAAGAGAATCCAAACAAAGATTTTTCGTCGATCATAGCGGCGCTAGATAGTTAAATGTGCTCACCTCCAGGTGCTAAACAAGAAATTTTCAATTTTGTTTCTTGATTATAATGTGTTGATTTCCGATTTGTCTATTGTTTAGCACTGGAATTTTGCTAAAACAATTCACTTTAATAATAGTTATGAAGATATTTAGTATGACCTAAAGCCGGATGGTTTTATAGGCTCTAGGTGAAGGAACAGATTTCACAAAGGCCAAGTCCCTCACTATCGTGCAACGAGTTTTGATGAGCTGTAAAGAGGATTTAAAAGCACGACTGCAAGAGTAAGTCGCTTTGTCTCCTTTTGATGACAGTTAATTGCATTTGCTTATAATCTCAAACTCTCTTCGTTTCAAGTATCGGGTCTCTCTAAAACAATTGTACTTGGTCGTCACACGTTGCTGGAATGAATTTTTGGGGAATGAGTGGACACTCCGTATTGTTTTTCGACCTTTAATACTGTGTAGCCTACTAATGGAGGTTTGATGCTATTGCTTTTATTCGAAGTGATGAGCCTGAAGTGTATGCAAAGTTCCTTAGATGTTGCAACGCATTCTTGATGGAGATCATTACCGTCTTTTGCTTTGGAGGCGACGTGCGAAATTTGGATCCAGAAGTATTTGAAATACTCATGGGATATGTTACAGCGACACAATCTGCTGCTGAAACTAGGGAATTCTCACCTTTCCCTGAATTTGGAGCAGACAGTAGTCCTATGGTGAGATCATTCCTTTTGCAGCAACTCATCAATTCTAGGTGTGTACCTCTCTAATTAACAGTTTCCATTTGAAACCGGCCTTCGATATGGCCCATTCTCAACATACAAGTATTCAGTCAGTTTCAACTTAAGGAAGTTGGTTTGTTTCGGCAACGCAATCCGACACGCTTCAAGACTCTTCAATTTAACAATCACCAATCACGTAAAAGTAGCAATCAAACGAATTAGATCAGTTCATTTTGAGTTAGCAGCCGTAGATTGCATAGGCTATTATAGACATCATTGGCATGACGAGTTTGAGATCAAAATAGCTCTCTATAGCTGGTGAAATTTTAGCGAAGATTTCATTAAGTAGTTCATCATTACTACTACCTTTTTCAGTTTGGTTGGTTGAAACTTAAATGCGCATTCTATCACAGAAAATAGCCTTTATCGCCAAATGTTTATTTTCTATTTTTCATCGTTGCCACATTCCATGAGTTTAATGTTCTAAAGGCAACGAGAACAAAGAACTATTCATTCGAGTCACTTACAAATGTTGATGTTCACTTTGGTTCAAATCGTGTTCTCGCTATTCTTCTTTTGTAGAGAGTTCCTTTCATAACACAATGTTTTCTGTAATATCCCTTTAGTGATAAATTAGCCAAGGCACACATCCAACGTTTCCTCTTCGAAGCTCAAGGTCTTTCATCAGAAGTACCTCATCTCCTGAATGTCTGTCTACTTGCCGTGCAGTGTATGGAGGTACATGAAAGTCTATCCTTAAATGAAACGAGCACGTTACAATAGGATGATGATACTCTTTTCGGAAACTTGTCTACACCTTGGTACTTCTAGGTTATGGAGCCTAAGAATTTTTAGAGACGATTTTTTTATTAATTCCCTAAAATATTAAAAACATTGATTAAAATTTTTTTAGTTCTTGCGGTGTACCTCTAATTTTTTCCAACCACTTTTTTAACCCACAGAACTCCTGTGACAGTACGTTAGCCATGAGTGCCAGCTTCGATCTCCATATGCACATTAATACCGTTAATATGTTTTGTCAAGGTGCACTAGAAATCTTACAGAAAGACCATACAAGTGATAATGAGATCCAGGTTAAATCACTAGAGGCGATAGCTAAAGCACGGTCCACTCTAAGTATGGCTGCGCAGTTCATGTATATGAGTTGCGGTAGCGATTACGAAAAGTGGCGCCGAGGTGACACGCGTGGAGCAATGGAAATCCTTTTCAAGACTGTTCAGGCATTGTGCACGTCGGTTCGTTTTAGGTCCCCTGGTCTCTTTCTACTCAAGCAGCTGGTCAAACTGTATGGGGGACGTGCCATTTCAACAGTGTCTCAAAACCCAGAATTCGCGTGGATCGTACCCGTAGAACTTCAACGGAGAGAGGTAAAGTGCTTTATTAGTGTATTAGTGCCTTATGTGTCAGATACATGAATATCGTAGATTCTCCATCATATATCCATTTAGGAATAAAATGCAGACCAGTTATATCGTTTTCTTTTCTACAAGATACCCATTATTCGTTCGTGACCGCGCCCTACTGAGCCTACTTATTTATATTTTAACAAAATGCTCTTGGCCCATGCTCTTCGCAACCTTCCTTATTCTTTCATTTTCCCACATATTGACCTGCCACAATCTACTTTCCTCTCATAACAATTCTGTCGTTTTAAATACGAAACACACTAAAGGAAGCATTCTTGGATTTACTTATAACCTATCAAAACAGGACACTGAGGTGAATCTGGATAGGTTCTTGGTGTATGGAGAGTTGTATCGGGAAGTAAGAGATGCGATGGCTAGAGCAATATTGAGCGACGACACAGATGAGCTTGTCGTGTCACTAAAGGTATAATTGTATATGGACCATGTTAAAATTCCTTTGAGTTTGCCTGTATTTATGAACCTATGCTTTGGTTTTGCATGTTCTTTGAGCTCTTAGCGAATACTCTCTGAATTGATCTCCGAGAACTTAGCTAAAGTAGATCGCCTTATGAAATAGAGGCTGAGGAGGTTAGGATAGAACAGTCAAAGAAAAGGTTCGGATGCTAAGGATAGAATGGGATAGCGCTGGAATTTCATCTGAAAGAGGAAAAAAAAAAGGAATGCATAAAACTTTGTTTAACTTTCGCTTTTTTTTATGTGTTTTTTCTTTAACAATAAACAGTTAACTATCTCACAATCCTGTGTATTGTTAGGCATTACATGAGGTGCCAGGGCAACCTGCGGCCAAGGACATCGTATTACTTCTAGCTTTGTATCGGGAGACAACCTTACCGCAAAAAGCGTCGACCAAAGACCAGCATTTTCATCAAGAAGTAAGAAATAACCTTGATTTTTATTCAGCAGGTATGAAAAGCACCATATAAAATAGCAGTATTAGTTTTTCAATATGATTTAATAAAAGTGTGTCCTTGAAGTTTATTTCATGCATGCGCTGTTTACGACAATTATTTTTATTTCCATCAGAAATGTGCTACTGTGTTAAGAGACGTCCTTCTTAGTAGGCGCAGCGTGATATCCCCGAATGTAAGTTGACCTATGGATCATGTTCTGATGGGCTGATTACTACATACCACATAGTTTTGAAATTCTTTCGGGTGGTATTCATGGGATGGTATTCGGTTCGGGGCTTGACATTACCGGCTTGACAGTACCGGCAGAGCAACTACAGTTAATCGCCCTGACGATGGGCTAACGCTCGAAACTTCAGCCTTTAAACGCTATACGGTGGCCAATTTACGTTTTCGACTCAGTTGATAATACTAAATTACTACAGTAAAACGCTTTCACTCAGAACAACAAATTCAAGTTAGCCCTAATTTCCGATAGACATACCTTTGGTCGAAGGAGTCCAGGTAAATATCCTTTGTAAAATAAATATATCCAAAGGTCTAGACCAGGCCTCTAACCTCACCTGCTATATTTTCTTGATAACCTTAAATGTTACAATGAACGAAGTGGTACTATTCGTGATGTTCACGATACTTTGGTTCCGTATAAATGAGTTCCCACCAATTCTGAAACATTCGTCTTATTAAACATGCAGGCACAACGTTTGATCAGGAATCTCTTCAGGAATTCTCAGAACTTAGAGTTCCCATTCCTTGCTGACCAAGAGACTCAGAGCGTGACAGAAAAGGCTCTACCCGAAATCCTGTTGCACCTGACCTCCGTATTTCGCTGCATTGGTTTTGATGAGTTGCTGAACCCTTTAAGGGAGATTGTTCTTGCTCCGAGTGAAATGATCGTAAGTTGAAAGTCTTCTTTCATCTTTCATACAAACCCAAACGTCAATTTTTTGTGTTCCAAACAAAAAGACATGGAAAGGAGATAATAGAGTTTTCCCCTTGCCACAAGCTGTGTTACAGCTGGACAGATTTTTCTCGCCTTTCATTCTGCAGAATTCTTTTCTCCCGACAATGCCAGAAGACAATTTTGAAGAAACTCGATCGGCCATGACAGAGCAGAATGGTCAGTGGTATGGTAAGTATCTTACCCCATACTTAAGTGGTCATTCAATCGCTATTAAGCGAAGTTCCAGAGAGTAGGCAGGTGATGTGGAGTTATTTTGGTATACATGTGGGTCAAATAATGTGTCCTAAATGTAAATGAGAGTCATCTATCAGATAGGATTTTTACTCCTAGTCTACCAGTATGATGATGAATGCCCGACGTTCTCTCAATGTCAATCTGCTTGTTTACTTTCGGTCATTTTATCGCTCTGTAGCAAATTCATATTTTCGCAGATATTGGTAGACTCACTCTGGCACAAGACTTTGTTCAGAAGTTTCTCTTTTTCTTTTTAGAATGTCCAAAGGAACATCGATACTTTGTTGGTGATGTAAGTATTGTTATGTACTAATTTATCGACTGAACAACCGACCAACCTGATTGATTGATTGATTGATTAATTGATTGATTAATTGATTGACGGATTAACTGTTTTATTAACTAATAGATTCATGGTTGGCCCAATTGATTCAGTGATCGGTTGATTGATGATTGGTCAAAAGATTGATTGAAAGATCGACCTATTATATTGGTTGACTTATCTTATAGAACGGCTTTACTGAAATAACCTGGCCCCGGCTGTTCGAAGGTCGTATAACACTATCCACAGGATAAATCTCTATCCGGTGGATAACGCTAACGTTTTGCTGTCACTTATCCGCTGGATAGCGATTTGTTGGATAATGTTATCAGTTAGCCCTTTATACAAATGGGCCTGGCGTATTATTTATAAGTAGTAACAGCATTATAATCGCATAGTTATCTCTTCATAGTGTGGCAAACCATACCAGCAGCGCGATTGCCCTTACTGTGACTCGTCGGTTCCGATCGGAGGCCAAGGACACTGTTTGGTTTCTAACAACAGACTGGCACGCCGGTATCTGATATTTTGCCTTATTAGTATTTACGCATACTTACTAAACGCTACGTAACTCAAGGTAATCAAGTATTCTCAACTGAGTTAATGACGTAAATTGGCCACCGTAAAGAGTTTTAAAGGTTACATTTCGAGCGTTAGCCCTTCGTTAGCTACTTATCCTACGCTGCGTACTTACACGGTATCTACAAAATTACTTCTATGTACTTTTTGAATGTTCTTGTTAGGGTTACGTCGATTTATGGGTATGTATAAAAATTATATACATCAGTTGCGATTTTTTTTTTCGCAGTCATTAGATTATTTATGGAGACTGTTACATGGTGGCGAGGAGATATGAATTTTACGTCGGAGCGCGGCGAACGAGTGTGATATTATTCGTGCCACGAGAACATAAATTTCATATCCTTGAGACACACGTATAATTTTATTTTAATTATGCGGATGTAAATTATACATAGCTTTTAAAAAATACCGGGTATCAAAAGAAACAAAATACTCGGCGCCCAAATTATTGAAAAGTTTACATGTAAAACCGTCAGATAGGCAAAAATACATGTGAACTGGTGTTATAAGCTTAATGAAAATTCGATTACTCACTCTAACTTGAAGCATAAAATACTTTTATTTTCAGCCTCGCTACGAACCTTTGTAGGCAATTTAGCTCGGACAGGGCAAAAATTTACCTTTGTCTCGTCGCAACTTTCGAAAAATTCCTTGAAAATATTTAGATCATGCAGCTGTTTCTTCATGGTGTTCTCGTTCTTTTGTTGTTCGGAAAATGTAGTTATATCTTCTTCATTTGCCACAAAAAAATTTTGCGGCCATTCAATATTCCAAATGACCAACAGACCAAGTTTGATGCTCGTGCCATGGCGCCTCTGGTCTTTTTCTCAAAAATAAGAAAGCTAAAACCTCACTTCATAGAGATTCCTTTTTTGTAAGAATCAGTAACATATGGAACGTCTCACCAGATAACATAAGAGCTGAAAAGGAACTACCGTCTTTCGTTAAAAAACTAAAATCTTTCTTTTATCTAAGACTTATCAAAGTTTTTTTGTTATTTCATAGCATGGGGGCTTGTAAGTGCTTCAATTTTGTCTGTTTGTAGGGAAAAGGGAGAGGTAATTTACCTTGTAGGGGACAACCTTGTCCTATTGTAAATTTACCTGCCTTTGGCAAATAAATACATTCAACAAAGTTTGAAAAGGCGGAAATTGTGACGTGGTTGCTCAATATCGCCACTCATGTTACATACGAAAAATACGCCACTCGGTTCCCTGATGAGGAGATCGTATTGATTGTACTAGCGTTTTATAGTTCTCGGTAAAATACTCAAGTCCATATAATAAATCAAGGTATTCACCTTATTCCACCGAAGTAAAATGAAACACTTTTTACGTAATTTTTGATTATGCAAGGGGAAAATTAATGGAAACTGGTCAAAAGCAAACTGGATAAAGCTAACGTCAGTATGTGATACTGCATTAATATATTTATTTTTCGTGGGATGTAAGTCACGAAAAATTTTTCCAAAAATCTAGGTCGAGTTAGAAATGGGAATCTTGTCGGGGGAAGAGTAGCACATAGAATAAAGAGCAAATTCAACTCAATTCGAAAACGAAGTAAAGAATTCTATACAGGAGAGACCGTCACTGCAGAGTAACTCAACAGTTGCATGATACATTGCATTTTTAGGGAAGACCGATCTAACAAAGGTCACATCTTGGGAACCCCCAAACGCATCGTGGGTTCTGAAAGAGATCTGTCTCCTACTATGTTGAGCCTCTTGAGGTTTATTCTCCATTCAGCGATGCTGTCCGCAGCCCAAGAACAGCCTGAGGTAGACAACAGAATAGTGTTAAACTTTGATAGTTCCAAAGCAATCTATTTCTCTCGTCAAAGGCTATTTCATTCATTAATAATTAATATAGAGCGGCGTTAAATATCTCATGCTAGCCGAGGAAAACAAGAAACTTTAGAACGTAACATGTATGACATGTTGCACTTAATTCAAGACGCAATCTGTTCTCATTAGTTCTGCTTATTTCCTATGAGTCATCAATAGGCAAATCGAATTCATCTCAAGAAATTAACCACATCAGTTCTATCATAATCCCTAACACACCTCAGAAGACAACGGATCCATTTTCTATTGTCAGGAGCTGGAGCTTTCGGCGATGAAAGATACAACAGTTTACAAACAATATCTTTTTGCAGGGACTGATTCGGACTTGACCACTCATTGTTTCCAGTGTGACATTAAAGAAAACGTTCCTTTATCAGTCAATATTCACACACAGTTGATCTGCTCTTAATCCAAGGTCGTTAGTCAGCTAATAAAGGAGTTAGATGTTCAACCACGGAATGTTGGGGGTTTCCTCTGGGTACATCTCGTCAATGATGTGGAAAATATATCGGAAAGCCTGGAAAGGAGCGTGGATGAAGTGGTGCTGATGATTCATAGTGTGTTAGCTGAGATTGTGTATCGTGCAACAAATAGTAAGTCGCATTCTTTCAAATCAAATAAAGCATGTTACCCATATGGCAGCCATGTCCGAAAGGAATCTCATTTTGCCCCTAAAGCACTCAGTGACAATTTTGGAGGTGCTGCGTCAAAGTTTGTATCTCCTGAGAACGTCATCTTAACAATCCGTGTTAATCTTCTCCAACTTACCCTTAAAAGCTTTCGTTCCTTTTTTATTTACTTCCTTCCGTATTGTAAGTTTGTCATCTTGGTAAAGTAGTGTTTTGCGTATTTTTCCTCAATTTGACGCCGACGTGCCATGCACATGCGTGGAAATGAGGGTAATTATTTTGGATCGATGTTTTCAAATATCGATTAACAGATCTTTAACAATATTGTTGAACACTAATATGCGGGGCAAAATGTATTCAGACAAGCGGTCTTGTGGGTTAAAAAAATACTGATTTATCATAAAAAGCGTTCATATTTTGTAGACAGCTTAGTTACGAGAGAAACCTGTTACTTCAAATTGTATAGTTTTGTATCTACGTTTAAGGAGGAACAGATGGTATTGCAAAGTGGTTAACTAAAGCGGAACGGAGAGAATGGGAAAATCACTTTTCTACCGTGTTTTTGGAACCTGTTTGCATGGTAAGAGGCCAGTGTTTCATGCAGTGCTGATATCGCACGTATTTGTGGATTTTTGCTTCTTTGCTTTTCTCATTTTATATGTATTTTTTTTTCATAGTAATTTGTGTCTTTGGGTTCAAAATATGTTTGCTATATTTAATTAAAATGCATTTTTAGGGTTACTGGACGTTCGTGTCGTTTCTTATCCAGCTCGGTCGTTACCCAAACTAATACAGGATGTTATCCATGTTAACAATTGGCTCGTGTGTGAGGGATTTCGAATAAATGTATGAGTCGATCAGCGTTTTGGGTAAGAAGTGACTCAAACTACGGTAAGAACCGACTCAAACTTGGGTACGAATCGACTGCACTTGGGTACGAAACAACTGGGTGCGAACGACCATGGGTAAGAATCGACCAGACACCGACCATTTTTTGTAGGTTAGCTTGGCATTTTCTAGCAACTCAGTTATACCTATTTTGACCGAAGTTTAAAACTTTCCTTAGAAGTGATGTACAGTACTTCAGCTATGCATAAGTTTGACACTTCCGTAAATCAATCGATGCAAATAACATGTGAATTAAAATGACGCTGAAAGAGGAGCTCAGGTTGTATTTTCTTTACCGCGTGTCTGATCACCGATATTAAGCGTTAAACGGACGGACGAACTCGGCCGAAAATCAATTGTGTCCAGACTGTTAAAAATTATTCGAATTGGCTTCGTCATAATTATAAATAATGCTAGTCAGTCCTTACGATTCTCTAAGTTAGGTCGGAAAGCTTCATTTGAAGCCAAAAAAGTTGGCTTTTTACACGACTTCGCTTCACCGAGTCGTCGATATGTAAGCGTGGAGGCTCCGCTGGAGCTATGCTGGAAAGGAACCCACCATACCGTGGCATTCTGTGTTATTCCTTGGCATTATATCACCTTTCAAGTTATTAACTATTTTAATCCTAATTTTGTTCTCTTTGTACAGAATTTGGAGGAACGACTGCAGAATTTCTATACTCTGTCTGTCAACGATAAGAGATTAGGTAGTGACGATATTTTTTCAGTAAGACCTCAAGGGGTACTTTCGTAAATGACCTCATTGGGATTTCTAACTCCTTTTTCGGGTCAATAGTCTAATTATAGCCTTAAGAATTTATTTTGCCTCAATTTACCGTGACTGAAACGAGTGAAATAAGATAGAAAGGCTTTATAATCGTAACTAGGGCGATGCAAACTCCCCAACGTTGTTTCAATAATAGTTTTTTTGTAATGTAATTTGGTTGGCTTCGTAACTATTTGTAAAATCAAAGCGCACCCAAAGTCATAAGTTTGCCCATAGCTTTTAATGACGGTGGTAAAAGCTATAAAGCTTTTAACAGAGCATAAGTCTCCTATTGTAAATGACAAGTCTGACAAATCTGAGCTGAATTTTGAAACGTGCATAAAGCTGTGATTATTTTTTTATCTGAAATAAATATCTGTGATCAAGCTTCAACTTCGTGGCCTTTTTGTAGGGAGTGATTCCCTCATGCGGGAGATTTACGAGGTGGACGACCCCACGCCTCCTCGCTCAGCAGCAGACATTCATCCTGGACACCCCACCTTTTGGAAATACAGAACTCGTTTAACTGTTGAGCATGTCATTCGTCAGTTTCAAGACGTCAGGTCAAACAAGGATTCATGCAAGATCCTTGGAAAATTTCTTAAGGAGGTACTGTGTGAATGGAATTACAGGAAACTCTTTGGTAAAAGGCGACTCTAATTTTGATCATGAACACAAACAGACTCTTTTTTCTTTTTCGTAGGAGCACAGACTTCGTGCAGTACGTCACTTACCGGATATTTTGGCTTTGCTTAGAATA
The DNA here is from genome assembly GCF_036669915.1 of Pocillopora verrucosa. NCBI lineage: Eukaryota > Metazoa > Cnidaria > Anthozoa > Scleractinia > Pocilloporidae > Pocillopora > Pocillopora verrucosa. The sequence continues at coordinate 10,015,497 of NC_089315.1, read as the reverse complement.
CTAACTGATCGCTTTAATCGACGAATCAACCGAGATGACGCTAATAAGTTCAAGATACGGGAGGTTTTGAAAGAATTGTCTAAAGGTAAAGTTGGAAATTATGTTGAGGATTAACCTGACGAGTTAGATGGTTAGAGAAAGTGAATGATCATTCAAAAGTCTACTCTCGTCTTGGACAGAGATCTACCCAAAAAACAATTGTAGCTTAATTATCTTACACAACATCGCAGCTAAACCGAACAATAATTTTCAAACAAACAGCTGTTCTCGTTTTGACTCTGATGATATCTTTCACCAGCTACCGAGGCACAAATCGCACGCTCAGTCACTGGAACGGCTTCCGATCAGACTGCCCACTCTCATATCACACGCTATTGTATGGACGATTGATTTCCCGAAGCTGATACCCTTTGATATTTTTTGTAGGCCCTGAATAAAATACCCTACCTTGCTTTTGAGTCAAGAAGGGCGACAGCAAAATAGCTTATTTGCACGACCAATGTGGACAGCATGACAGGAATTAAGTGATGCAGCATTTCAGAAAAATAAATTAATAGTCATTTTCTCATCATGATCCAAAAATCCAAGCTTACTCTTACCCAAAATGAACATTTTACTCTCTATGGACCGGAAATAATACGGCCACAGCACTTGCTGGTGACAGCGAGAATTGATGTTATGGATCAAGCCTCTTCCCTCTTTCTTCCTTCTTCGAAGCTGCAGATAGTGACAAGGGGTTGGTGCTACAAATCTGGAAAAAAACTCGCTTTTTTGTCGAAATTCCTCTTTGGGTAACTTCGTTCTCAGAATTAGTGGCAGATCTGAACCAACGTTTTACTTCACTTTTCAGATCACAAGGAAAGCGTCACAAAGTTATTCGAAAGTTTTCGCACTGCTTGGGATCAAGTTCGCCTCCAGCTCAGTTCGCAAGGTGAGCGGAAAACGTTTGCTAAAAACTTTTTAAGAACTTAAGGGGTAACAGTGTAGTGTTTCATAATGATCATGCTACAGTTCATTTAAAATCTAGTAAAGTAACACAAGGACATCCATAACGGGTTCAGAAGAACAATTGGTATTTACATTGCTTACTAATCGTAGTGCGTTCTTAATATTTCTTTTCGGCAGGTCGTTTTACTCCTTCTCAAGAACAGTGCTCGAAACCAATTGATATGACCTCCACCATGTCAGTATTGCTACCAGCTGAAGCTGGCCCAGGTGTTTGTTGCAAAGCTTTACTGTTCTTCTTGGTCAATACACATAATGAAATGGTGGAAACATACCACAGTGCTTTTGGATCTGACGAAAGGACACGGTATTTAAATTAATTCAGTTACATAAGTGACACTAGAGTACAGAATTGCAAAAAATTGGATGTCATTGAGGTTATTATCATGTAAGGGTCGCAATTGTCACTTGGGTAAACATATTCCAATCTCTTAGGCATATTACATATCCCTCCATCTCCAATCGAGCTAGATTCGAGAATCATTTTGTTGGTATTGAGTTCTAATATAGACTGCTTTTTTAGCTTACGCACCGATTGTGAGGTCGGTGCTCTTTTTCTAATTCCGATCAAATTTTTGTCATCTTCAGAATACCCTTTAAAGGTTGATATGTATTTCATGATTACTTGAAACGGTGCCATATCTCAGTCTTTTATTTTTTTCCCATAAGGGTGGGGAGTCTAACACACATGGACTGTACAACAAATTGTAGTGGTAGTGATAACGAGATTTTGTCCGGGCCAGGACTCCTTTTAAGGAGGGAGTTCAACACCAATATATTACTGGCATTTGAGGGCATACCACGTTCCTATAGTATTATAAATCGTCATTTTCTTTCGGGTTAAAGAGGAGAACCGTGCAGCTTACAACCCTAACCCTCCCCTCAACTACGTATTTGCCTATCTCTGATCTTCTTTACTTCAGTGAGTATATATTTTCGATTCACTCCAAATATTTTGGGTCTAAATGATAGTACTATCGCCAAGATTCCTTTTACGGAGGTTTCGTCGTCGCAGTTGGTAACGTATGACTCAGAAAAAGACTTGCTACCAGTGATGCTAGCCAACTGCACCTACACACTAGAGGTGGGAAAGGAGACGTCATTGCAGTACAACTGGGAAGCCCTCCAGAAGCAAATAGTCGATAAGTTCATTCGTGGAAGGCCTATCGTGGAGTTTAAGGTACATGTTACAGTTTGTTTCCGAGAAAAAGCACAAACTATTTTGTCTGTTTCGTGATAAGAATAGGTTACCGTCTAAGAGACAAAATCATGAGCTGCAAAACATAACACTAAATAAATATATTATGCCGAACAGTTTTTAAACTCCCTAATTTCAATCCCGACGTTTTCATAGCTCTCCCTTTGTCATCAATTTTCTTTGTCGTTTCCATAAGTCACTCAGTTTGGAGACGACTTCTTTATGGCTGAATTTCCTATACGGCGCGATCAAGTAAATTTAGGGAATCATACAATCTGTAGACCAGAGTGATACGAAACGCAAAACTGAATTTCTGGAAATGCGCCTGTCCCACACTAGAGTAGTGGTATGGAATTCGCTAGTTCTACAAACCAACAGTTAAACTCACTGTCGTTAAGTACACTTAGTCAATTTTCGCTTCTCTATCTTTTAAGCTGGATGATTTCGTGTTTCATGAAGATGACCGCCATATGTCCTTCGTCAAGTTGAGGGAAAAGATTCCACAGGTTAGCCTTGTAGTAAGATATTCAAAATTCGTACGTGACTGGTCTGTTAAGAGACAGGATTTAATTTGTTGTAATAGTTATACACAAATCTCACCAGAAATTACAACTAGAAGATATAAGTAGTCGTAATGATCGAAAAAATTGTATCAAACGTTACATTATGCAGGTGAAAATGCCAGCTCTGAACAAATAAAGAATAGGGTTCTCGGGTCGAAGGGTTTCGCTCTGACGAAGGGGTAACGCCCGAGACGTTAGCTTTAGTATCCCTTATGGAAGCAAATTTATATTATAAACTAAGTTGATAACACCAAGGTATACTGTTATACTCCTCCCCGACGCAGCACTACAGTTTCTTTAGACTTACCCCTTTTAAACAATAGAAGTTTATCTGGTGATAAACTATGAAAACCACATGTGAGATTAAACAATTCTGGTGGATAGTAATCATTTTAAACAACATTTGTCGTTCTTTTTTTAAGGTGTCAATTGATGGTAATACTCGCACTCAGATTCTGTCGGAATTGAAGGAACTTAGGAACGTGAGTGAATTACTTTCAACACTGGAAATGGCAATTGGTTTCCTGTCAACGACAGGTGGAGATCCAGAAACGAAAGTCTACGATTATCTGAAGAATCTTCTTCTTCTTGGTGATGGAAAGTCGAACTTAAGGAGTAAGAAGGTAGGTAATTATTCTTAATGCAACAGGAGCAATATTGCTGTCATGATACTCGATCTCGATCGCTTAATTACTTTCAATAGTAAAAGGTTGTTTCAAAAATTTAGATTGAAAAAAAGTTTTTTACATGTACTATACTTTCTGAGTGAAACGTCCGACCTCGACTGTGGCCAGCCTTACATAAACACCAGGGCTGAACTGACAATTTTGAAATAAACGCAGGTGCATGGGAAGGAGGGGAGAAGCGATATACTGCAGGAGAAGACCAGGCAACAGTTTGTGGTGCCTTGACTATTGAAAAGATCGCTGATTTTATCAACTACCTCTGTGTGTCTTAGTATGGGTATTCAAAAAATACACCTGATAAGAATGTAAAAAAATTGCTTTGAACAGAGCACTGGGAAACCTCGAATTGAATTGAATCCAAGAAGTAGTATTCTCTAAGTGTATGAGGATTTGGATGGCATGCATCTTGCCCTTTCTTTAATTTTTATTTACCATTTTTATCTTTATTTCATTACTTTGCTATCTCATAGGCTCAACAGTCTTGCTGTCTGTGTCACATCTTGGATTTGTGGTCCACAATTGCCGAAGCGCGTGCGAAATTCTTGTTCAGGAATAGACAGGTGTGTTTTAGTCAATTGCTGTTACAGAAGATTCAAATCACCTTCGTTTGAAAAAAAATGTCATCTTTTGGGTGATGGCAAGATGTTTCCTGTCCAGAGGTTACGATCCCCCAGACCAGCCCTTTCCTTTCGCCATTCCTTTCTTTCGAAATATTTTAGGTTACCTCCACACAAAGACTACTTTTTTGTCCCGATAAACAGTCCATACGTTTATTCTTGTTCTCTCTGTAACATTCGCAGTCAAAAAAGTGCATTCCGTCTGCCAAAATTAGTTCCCCATAACGATCAGCTAATCATAAACTGACGAACGATACCCCAAAATACAGAGCATAACTTGTGGAGATGATAGACTGGATTTGTTTCTTTTCTTTTTGATGGATCTTAATTTTTCAATTCTTTCAGGATCCGTTTGAAGAGATTTCAGAAAGTTTTAAAGAAGAAATGCCACGAGATACAATTGCATTACTAAGTGCAGCATTGAAAAGAATGGAAGTTGACTTGTTTTTGAGAAGAGTGATTGAAGTCATCAGTTTGCTGCTTGTTCATGAAGAAGAAAGAAATCGTGAAATGGGGTAATTACTATATTTTACATAAAGCAAAGAAATACTTTTAACGCCACAGCTCAATGATATATCTATGCAACACATGCAAAGTGTGTAGTACAGTATACTTTTTATAATAAATTACAGTTCACCAGTTTTATTACCCAAATTTAGTAGTTTTACGTACCGTATAACACATACACTATCAATAACCATACGCGAGAAACTTTACATTGGCAACGAAAACAGTTCACTGCCATACTAATTCCACTTGTAAATTTGTCTAATTTACAAGGGTATACTTGGAAAGTTACAACAGTCCGTAAAGGTTTTAATTCTGCTTACTAAGTGCGTAGAGTTCAAAACGCTGTTTACGGTACAATACACTATATTCTGCAAACTACAAATAATGCTTAAGGCACGATAAAATCCCTAGAAATAGCACTTTTAAAGTACAAACTAAAGGGGAAGTCAAGGGTGCCATCTAGTAAAAATCTTATCCTTCCTTAAGGAACATAAAAACCGTTTATGCCCACAGTTAGGGACCAAATTAATCGCTAAGTGATAAGGAAATCGAGATACGTAAGGCTGAAGGGGTAGCTTTAGGTCTCTTTATCTTTTTATATGGTTGGAAAGTCTAAAATCTTGGTTTTCTGTGTTCTCTGACTTAACTACTCTTGTAACACACCTATGAGCAATTTGTGCTCATGGGTCATCCACCTTGTCAGCGTTAGAGGACGGAAAATTTGTATTGTTCTCAGAGTATAATCTTCTTCCTATTTATTTCCAGACTCGGTGAGTACTTATCGAGGGTCTTTAATAACAGCTCCGATTTGGATGAGACTCCTGATCAAGTCAAAGTAATGCACATAGTTCACGCGTGCGAGCTTGCGTTAGATGTGCGTGAAAAAGACCAAGGACGCAGGAGGTCCATGATGTCCTGAGGCTCTAATTTTTGGAGTTCAAGAACCTTTCAGATTTTGTCGTTCATACGTTATTTGAGTTGCCAGAATTTATATTAATCCTAAATCGCAATTTGAAAGGACTCTCCAAACATGCAGAATGAATGTTTTCGATGTTATAATCAACTTAAAAATTGTGGTCCGGCTCACATGTAGTATTAAAATAAGGCACTTGCCAGGTTTAAATTGACGATTACGTTACAACTTCAATCAATTCTTAGTAACTCATATTGGTATCAATTAAGCTTCATCCCTTCCATCCAGTGGGTCGTGGATGAAAATTTGAGCCGTTTCGATTAGCAAACAAAAACAAGAGCACAAAATTCACTTCAGCTTAAATGTAATACTAAAATTAGGCACCTCCAGGTTTGAATGAGCGAAAATTAACTTAATCGATTTTCAGTAAATCAATTATCAGCAATAAAGGTTAACATGTTGTTATCAACTAAGCCTCATTCCTTTCATCCAGCGCCTCGTGGATAAAAAAAGTTGAGCCGTTTGGATTAGCATACAAAACAAGAGTACAAAATTGTACTGGACTGTACCAAAAAGTTTGGCTGGTAATAGTCGACTGTAACGGCTGCTTTACAAATGTCAACGATGCTTTAAGCCGACAGAAGAAACTACATGTTTATTTGTGTAGTACAGCCCAAGAAGTATCTTAAAACATTACAGACGCTAGAAGTATAAAATTTCAGTCCGTAAGTAGCCGTAAAAAGTTTTTTCCTCTCCTAGCCTGGAAAGTGTTGGCTCAAGAACCGGTTAGTCAGTTTTCGTCTTTTTTACGACTAAATTGGCAGAAACGATGGCCCAGAGGGAAAAGCGGTGAATTGAATCAACTCCAATCACAACAGGAAGTACTGTGACAAAGTTTCTTTTCATCAGGACCTTTCCTATGCACAAAATTTTGTCCAGGCATAACTTCGGGTGGGGTGCTTATTTCATCACTTTAGAAGACACCAACACCAGCAAAGAAAAAATTTATTCAAAAGTTTAATGGAAGAGATACTTTTCTATACTAACTTGACATTACTGAATTCAAAGTGCGGTTCAAACTTGCATGCCATGCTAATATCATTCTCAGCTGTATCATTTTGATTTATCTTTAGACTGTATGAGAAAAAAAATATGAATAATTAATTAATAATACCGTCCTGCTTTAGTTTCCATATACATAAAAGCTTCTGCTTTTTCTACTATTTCGCAGAGGATGGCATCGATAATGTTTTTTTCTAACACTCAATTCAACCAAAGGTAAATAACGTGGCAAAAGAAACAGGCCGGCCCTATTCATAAATTACAGCAACGAAGTACCTCACGGTAGCTACAAAAATGGCATTGTTTATTACATGCCAACATTTTCATATTTCTTTCTTATTACGTGTATCTAGTACCTCATTATTACACGAGAGAAAACTGAAGCCAGAAGCCAAACTGTTATGAAAATTTAGCATTTACCATTCATTTCTTTTAACTGACTAAAAATGTTGACTGCTTAGACTGTTTAAAAACGAACTTCACCAGTGCCTTTGAGTTTGGAACTGACCGCGCCTCAAGCAGGAGATTAAACTGCTTGACGATCTTTGTGGAAGTCGTCACTTAGCTGGACAGCGGAGTTCCAAACGTCCTTTAAGTGCATCATTTTGATGCTTTCCGGGATGTTCTCTGTTCCTGGGATTGGTTCCAAGCCTTTGTCGGCTAAACAACATTCCAAGTAATCTTCAAAGCTGCAATAAATTTGTAGTTAGATCTTCGTCCTGTTAAACTATAGTACTTCACAAGGCTAATCAGTAAAAGTTAAGGATTTCTAAAGCCACGAAAGAGTGTACCGTAAACTGTTTCTTCTCCCCTAGTAATATCAGGATTTCACTATATTCAATTTACATTTTAAATACCGGTGCTAAAAAGAATTGAGCGTGGACTTGAACGACAAGCTCGTTTACAAAATACGATAGGACTTTTGATTTAAAGGGGAAGTTTAGGGAAAATTGGACAACAAGGCGCAGTAAAGTGTTCAAATACGAGAAAAGACACTGACGATATCATCCCTCCCAGGAAATACTATCACCTAAAAAATTACAAAAAAGGGAAAAACGGTTTTAAGCCAAAAGTCTATTCATTGGGCATAGCAAGAAAATCTCGTGGCTGTCATGGGTTGTACGGCATAGGTTCACACTTGCAAGAAAAAAGCGCCATTTCTTGAAGTTACGGAAGCAACTGTAAGAATTGCAAGATAAGAATAACGACTTTGTTCCTTAATTAATTGAAGCATTAGAGAATGGAATATCTCGAGTAGCCTGTCTTACCTCATCGTCGAAATCGTTTCGCCATCTTTTTTGACATTCAGAAGAATAATCTGCAGGAGCTGCGGCAGAAATATGTCCATATCGATTTTTCGCAAGACGCTATTTAGGCTGCCCTTTTCGCTTGAGCGAAGTTTTTCCTTGAAAACGTCTGGTAATTGCTCAAACGGCTCCTGAAAAAGAATTCCCAAAAAATTTTTGTTTAAAAGGGATCCGACTAGCTCAAACAATCGTCACTAAACCTTTAATATCAAAAATACCCTGTGATAACCTTGCGGAAAAAATGAGGTATATATCTCGTGTAAAGCACATCAGAAACACCGATCAAACTTTGAACGTAGTTCAAATAGTTTTTTTACTTGCAAACGAACGAATGCTATAGGGCTTAAGTTCCACAAGTAATGACGGCAATTACACAGAAAATTAAACTTGCCAGAGTGAAGAGAATCATTTCAAACCTAACCTGTTTATTCCTGGACTTTATTTTTGCTCTCTCGAGAGCCATAAGCCGCCACAGTGCCAGGGCATGGGACAAACTGCAGTGCTGTTCTGCCTGAAACAAAATGACATAATTCCATAAGAACCCATGCAAGATTCAAAGCACTCCTACATAGCACAACGCCTGGCATATGAGCAAAGAGTCTAAAACAGGGCTTCTCTTTTAGTTAACTAATAGAAAATAATTATTAGACATCTCTCACACATCGTTCGAATACTATACAACCTCTGGCATCTAGGGATGAGTTTTTGTAACACCTAACAAGAAAATTTTGATTCAAATATTGGTGTTGCACCAGTTAAGAAGGATGACCGATTAAGCGAGTCTTTCAAGTAAAAAGGAGAAATATACTTACTGTTGCACTCTTGAGACCTCGATCTTTGGGTAGCTTAAGTACCTCATGTAAATACCATTTTAAAGGCCTCTCCGGCTGACCACCCGATGAGGCAAGAAAACCAATGGCAATATCCAGTGACGACATAACATCACAGACATCCGACAAGGAAGACCGCAGATCATTAATAATCTGACTTTCGATGACGCGGGAAATGGATTCCTTTAAAGAAACACTTGGTGTAAGTGCCTTCGATCTTGACCACACCCATACATACAATAACATAATAATAATGTGATAAATATATTACTGTCGACGTAACAAAAACAATTTAGCGCCGAAAACATGCTTCTGTAAACTGAAATAGCTGGAGGGAAAATCACGTTAGAAAGAGGAATGTACTGCTCTATCCGTGGTAAAGACGGATCATAGACCTGTTTCCCAAAAATGCAATCAAAGAGAGACTAGATGACAAAACAACAAAAAATGAAGCAAGATTTCGTTCGCAATGAAACTACATAAGGTGAGGTTGCATGCAAGTAAATGAGAAAATAGATGGAAAAACACATGAATAAATAAATAAATAAACATATTGCATAAATGAAGGTAATTTGAAATGTTTTCCCAATTTAAAACACCCTGTTTGCATCGCCAATCAAGCGTTATTAAACACCCACCAACATCAAATCTCCTTTTCAAACATTCCAGACCTTGATATTTTATTCTTGGGTGCATCAGTGAAACTAAGGCGAAAGCAAATTTCTGTTCCAGAACTTTGCAGTACCACTGGTTTAACGTATACATTAAAACGAAAAAAATGGAATCGGTGAAATTTACCTGAGGAATTTTTCCAGTGAGGGAAGTGAAAACTGCGTCATCTCGGGTGTCTCGGCTGAACGCAAAACGTTCGTCCTAAACAAAAGGTAAAAAAAAAAACGCTGACAGAAATTACAATTACTTCGGTTGCAATTCTTCCAGTAGTGAAGGGATGGTCACGAAGCTCGAAACGCGTTTTAAAAAAGGAATGTTTGTTTTGCTTTGTTTTGTTCTGTTTTTTTTCTTTCTAATTTTTGGTCATCAGATACAGACCAGAGAGGCAGGTAATTCAAATAAAAGGTCAAAAGGATGAATAGCACCAAGTGTTGAGAAATGGGGCCGACACTGCTGTTTGCATCATACTTCCCAGAAACTGACACAGTATGCATATAACCCTTTACCCTTCGAAATATGGAATTTCTGACGTTTGAGTGACGTGGGAACGAATTTTCCAAAGAGTGGTTTTTGAGTGGCTTTTCGTATCTGGCAAAGCACAGGTTCTTTTTGTAGAACCCTTAGTTTTCAATATACACATGTTAAGATCATATAAGGATGCGTATACTACAAGACTGGCTGACTCATCCTTAATAAACTATTCACATTGAATAACTCGTCTGAGTGTAGTCAGAATAACTTCTGTTCTGACTGTATCTGTCACGGGAGTCCTATTTTTGAAACGTCAAACAAGGTTTGCTTTTTTTATCCATCTACTGAAATTTTCGTGACTGATTGAAACATATCTTCTTAAGAGAAACGTCTTTCAAAAATGAGATTGAAACTGTTTGCAGCAAGATGAAGCAAATTCAGGAAGAGAATGAAAGAGAATAAATACATTCTTGTGCGGTGAAGACGAGTTCCACTGAAAAAAACTTAAAATTTTCTTTCTCATCATGTGCTATGTGTAATAAATACTTCCACCCTACCTTGAACTCGACAAAAGGCCTTCCCCTCAACAACCTGTCAATCAGCTGTCTCTCCAAAGCCGCCCAATCATAGTGAACTAAGGTCTCCTTTCCCACCTCCAGAGAGTAGTTACAATGAGCCAGGATGAGAGGAAGCAGGTCTCTCTCAGGATCATAGGCTATTAAGTGCGACAAGGTCACCTCTGATACGGAGACACGCTCCAAGGGACTATAAATGAAAAAGAATATTATAGAAGAGATGTGCAGTTGGGTCTTACTTATAAACAATTATTGGATGAGATTTTATAATATCCAGAATGATCAAGGTCGAGATAGGGGTTATCAGCCTCATCCTTCGGCTTCGGCTGATAACCCTTACCAAGACCTTGATTGTTCTGGATATCATAAAAACCGAATGTAATAATTGTTTAATTTACACTAAACGAAAAAAAAAAATGGTCACAACAGTAGGTGGAACTGATAATTTACTTCTGAACGTATAAAAATATACAAATCAGCAAGAAACACAAAGCGCGCGAACTTGACATGATTACCCTTAGAAATTTTTATTTAAATCGTGCACCGCAGTCATACATGACATGATTACCCGTGGCCTTGAGTGTCCTTGACATAATTATTATATAATCTACTGCTAGATAACGTCCGAGGCACTGATTTCGAAAATTCCCCGAAGGCTTTCGGCCACTCAGAAAACAGATAACGAGTTGAATGTATTATAATGACTGTAATTGTTTGTAGTTATTGTCCTATGCTTAGGTGGTAATTATCCAAGACTGAGCAGGACTGATGACAAATGATTTTTACCAACATCGTTACTATTCCAATGTACATTATTATCGAAAATAATGGCCCAAATTCCTGACGTGTTTCATTCTGAAGCCGCATTTGGAGGAGATGATAACTAACTGCAGGATGCTGATATCAGTCTCATGTTGCAGCTCAGTCAGTTTCACAAACACCCGAGACTTAAAGGAAGTAGAAAAGTGTTGCCTATACGATTTATATAGCTCGAGTCAGATCACGTCGATCAACTATTTCCTTCTATAGAAGGTAAAAAGAAAACAGCAACACGTAAGCTGTTCATTATAAAATTATGTACCTGTCTTGATTAGTTGCACTACGATAGGCTCCCAGAGACTCGTTATTTGCATTAACCAAGAAGAAGGTGAGCGAGGTCGAACAAACTCCCATTCCGGTGGTGCAGGGGAGAACCATCGCAATTGGACAGTCGTTGTCCATTGTGGTGTTACAAAGGTCTTGTGGGACGCGCAGGCGACCTTTGGGTGTAAAGAATGACAAAGACAAATTGAACCAGATGAGAGTACTCAAAAACGGGCAAGGTAAAACTGCTAAAGCAAACAATCAACGGAAACAGTGAATTGGTGTCTGAGTTGAAACGAATTACCACGTTAAAAAATTATATTGATAAAAAGAAAAACTATAGAAAAAGACGGCGGTGTGCTCCTTATTTAAAACCGGCAATTCGAATGTTCAAGATATTATTACATGACTACGCTTTGGCTCCCCATCGGAGTCTAAATTTAGCATCACTCATGAGTTAGGCCCTTTTTATCTCACCACGCTGGGCTCAAATGGATTATTTACTAAACAAACACTATTTACAAAAATGCGAATAGTTGGTCACAAGAATTACTTCAACCTTCTCCCATGTACTCAGGAAAAACGGAACAATCATTGTACCTTGATCACTGAGAAACGACTTGCAAGCATTCCATGCATTCTTGAAACTCTGGAACAGGTTCGTATACTCGTCTTTCACAGATCCTGGATACAAATTTGATTTTAGAAGAATTAAAATTTACTAACAGAGTCACCATAGTTGCACTTACACTGGCAACTTTCTCTTATGTAAACTTCATACAAAACCCCCAGATCCAGAAGAAATCACACGAAAAATATCAAACACGGAGACTTGTCAAGCAAAATCTTGTCTGGGACGCAATTTACTTGCGCAGATGACCTGAGAAGAGTTTACAAGAAAATTTTGACCACGAACAGATTTCCTGACAAATAAATAAATTTAAAAAATTGAAATCTAGCAGTCACATTTCCGCGGAGTGGAAATGCAACAGCTTTGACACCTCCTTCATCCTTGTCGTCAAAAAGAATCCTGTGGAAAAACTAGCAGGGAAAGGTGCACCTGCTAACCGCAGCTTACTGTTTGAAAAGCAGCTTAAAACATCAACCTTTTGCATTGGCAATATTGGATAGAGATTTGTAACTCATCATATACCTGTTGGAAGGTCCTTGAGAAACTCACGGACGGTATAATTCTCAGCATCTGTTCTGTCAATTCGTCGGTGGAATCTGTCCATCAATAAACGTTGAAGGCGAACAACATCGGGCAGAAACTGAACGAAACGCAACTTGTGTTCCTGTATTTGTTTAAAAGGAAAAAGCATGTGAAGATAGACTTAAAGAGGAGACTCCCTTCGGTTTTTCATGAGCAGATGCTGCTCGAAATTTAGGCAGAAAAAGGGGTTAGAATTACGAGGAAAATCTTTGTAGCACAGAACCCCAACCTTTTGCAGCAATATGTTGACGTTACCTGTTTGAGGAAAGCGTCCAACACTTTTAATTCCTCTCTGCCACCAGAAAGGACTTCTCTTTGAAAAGAGCTACTCAGTTCCTCAACAGTTATATGGTGTCTGTACTTCCAAAGAGTGCGAGACATGGGCCTGACGCCTTGAGATAAGTCTTCTACCTGTTCATCGAACCCGTAAAGTTGACGTACCAGCGGATCCTTCCCTGAAAAGGACACCATACGAAAATTGTTAGCCTTAATATCGTGATATTGAAATTTTGTCATTTACTAGTCAATCTCCTCCATTCTTAAATATCATCTTGGGGTAATTCTTCTCATTTTGCACACTCTATTGCCTACCAAGCTTGTATCATACAGTTTCGCCTGAGTTTGTGGTAATTGTGCCGTGCACGCTCTAGCAAAAATTGGAAAAAAACCCATTGAACGATAAAAGTACTAGTAAAACCTGTTTCGTAGATGTCTACATAAAAATACGCTTCACTAACTGCTTAGGTTGAGGTAGCGCCTCTTTTAGGGATATCACTAAACCCTCCAATCCACTATTACTAGTACTATCATTAGCTTGCCACGCATGTTTTACTGTATCAACAAGTAATATGGAAAAGCGTACCAAATCTCTCGTCTCCCATCAAAAGTCTTGAGGCGTTTTGGAGATTCTCGTCAAGATGCTAGGAATATATTGCACAAATAAGAGTCACACTAAAACGATAATCACACACATAAAGATCGTATTTAGCAAATGAATTAGCAAAACAAACAAATAGAAATCACTCAATTTTGAGATTACGTACGGTGATAACAGGAACAAGAATCTCAGAGCAAAAAGCTTTCTCCCAGCTGCGGCGACTTTCCCGGGTTTGAAGACGCATGTCATGGTTATCTCCTGGAGAGTATAGAGAGAAAAGGGGTACAATGGGCAATAATGAACAAACTGGATAACAAAATAGAGAGAGAGATACTGAATGTTTGTACAATATGCTGAACTGGCTATTTAGTTTTATCAAAGAGAAGGAAAAAGTAAATATGACGTCATCAGAATCAATTGGTTCTCCCTCCTAAAAATTCAGCAACACCAGTCAACGACTCGTACGCGGTTTTTTTCCTTTTTTTAAATTCTACAACCACATCATGTCATCCATTATCTACTAGTAATTTAATCAAACCTACGAAACAGCTCTTGATTTAATTTTAAGTCAATTCGAGGGCTTACGGTTGATATGTTAACTTTTCTTGAAATTCGCAACCAGAGCTAATTGACTCTTTAACATTGGAATTTGTCATAGTTAAATTATGTTGATGGCCAGATCTTGCAAACAAGGCAAAAGTAGAAATTCCCGGTTTCTAAAGCACGATTTGGTAGAGAGAAGAGCTACTCATCCTCGATAATATGGGAGTTCATCGAATAAGAGTTTACCCGTTAACCGAAACGCGTTTTTTACATTAATTTTAAAGCGCGTACCAGTTTTTCCCCCATTTAGCGAGATCATCCGCTGTAATGCCAGATGAACTGTCAGAGCTGCGTTATCAACACTGCACCCGAGTGCTCTACTGAGAACATCCAGGTCTCTCTGCAAGTGCTGCCATAAAAACTGTCCCACAGACTGCGACGAGCATGAAGGTGTGATCAGCTGTGCGGTTTCCTTTGAAGAACAAATCGAAGAATTAAAATTGTACTCAAGAGTGAGATAAATGAGTAAAAACTTGGCTGCTTTCCTTAACTAAAACCATATGGATATTTCTTCCATCAGATTTTAGACGAAGTTATCTCCAGTCAGAAACTGGACCTGAAATCTGGTGGTTCCGGATTCAAGCCCTCCACACTGATACTCACTGGATTTGTTCTCGGTTGTCCCGAGTTCGAGTCTTTGGCTGTGCATTTTATAACCTCTGTAAATAAAGCCTTAATACTATTTTTATCACTATTATTATTATTATTATTATTATTATCGTCATTATTTTAATTTGTGATTTCCTATTACTCTAAAAACTGGTCAGTCAAACTAAACATC